>NW_003101648.1:101343-350323 GCF_000003855.2 Blastomyces gilchristii SLH14081 | reverse complement strand
CACTTATCAATATCTATTAATAGTTCTGCTTCTCATAATTATTGTAATACTCTTCATACATGTTCTTAATATTCTTTTCTGAACTCATCAGTGAAGATGAGAATGTCATTGAGATATACAGATACTGTAAGAGGCCTACACTGAATAGATCAGTATAATATATAGATCTTATTATTATTATTATTATTATTATTCTTCAATTATAGATGTATGCAGTCAGAGACTATGACATCTACCTGAGAACTAAAAGTTCTCAGGGTTTTTCCTATATCTATAAAGTTAACTATTATACATTCATCAATTTCAGATATGCAAAATCAGAAAATTCCAGCTCAGAATACAAAAACTGTTTACAAATTGCAGTATTTTAACATCTTCTGATACTTTGAAATCATTTGACAATATAGATCTTATAATACAAAGTGAAAAACATTAAAGAAGGAAAAGAAAGAGAAAATGTGAGAATCAGTGATTGAAGTGAATATTTATATATATATATGATGGTGTACGCAGTGAAGTTTTGAGGCGGGAGAATTTATACGCGTTTGTGACGGCTGGGAATTGATGATCAAGAATGACCGAGAATCGGAGCCTTCAGCGGAATCTATGAAGTGTAATGAAATAGTCTATATGATTGATCAGGCGCAGCCTGCTACATTAGCCTCTCTCTTCCCTGATTATACATAGCTCTCATCAGTCAAGGGCCGCGGTCTCAGATAATATGAAACTAAGAGTCCAGATCAGACAATTATAGCTGACTCATTTTACAAGATATTGTCAGCCGCGGCTGTGAGGTCTCTTATCAAGAATATTCTCAATCTCTCACTCAAGTTTATTATTCTCTTCTATGATCCCTGGCGGCTGTCAGTTGAAAGTCAGTTGAGAAGAGAATAGATCAGTGACAGTGCAGCAGATCAAGCTTGTATAAAACACATTATAAATTTCTGACAGAGTATCAAGATAGTAGTTATAACTGTCTAGAACTTCTGTCACTATGTATTTCAGATAGTGATAATTCAATGTGCAGAATGAATATATGATCTGTATATTTTTAAGATTTAATTATATAAGATCTTCTATCTTATACTGTTCTGCAGAATCTTATCAGATATTAACTTGATTTTCTTAATCTTGTTTCACAGTTGTCATAGAGACCTCTGCTCAGTCATAGATATCTCAGAGCTTTGTTACTATATTATCAGCAATCTGAATCAGACTGTGAAGATTCAGTGTGAAATGTATAATCTGTAGAAGATTCAACACTTTCATGTGAAATTCATATGTAAGAAATAACAGACTTATATCTGTTAAAACAGCATCTCAGCTGTTAATAGCAATCTCTGCATGTAGAAGAAGATTATGTTAATCATCTTATAAGTAATTACAGAACTTATAAAGATAATTCTTTACAGTCTGAATTATCTGTTCTGATACATTATTAGTCTCAGAGTGATAGATAGTTAATAAACAGTATATAATCTTGAGAACTTGATAGATTCTTGTTCAGAGAATGCTTACAAATTGACAGTCTCAATTCAATACTATAGATCTCAGTAATTTATATATCTGATAGAACAGACTCTGTAGAAAAGCTTCAGTAACTTATTCAGCATTTATCTTATTACAAGATTTCAATATTATATCTTTGCTTAATCAGTTCATAATAATCAGAATGTTTCTATCACTCTTACTCTTAAAGAGATTAATAGTAAAGTTAATTATTACATCTTATCAGATTTTATCAGAGATATTAAGCAGTTTCAACAGATCTTTTCTACAGTTCTTTTATAAGATGATGAAAGAATAATGATTGCAGTTTCAGATAAAATGTCTGATACTGTTTAATATCTCAGATCAGTAGAATTTTTGAGAGATTATTTAATACAGTTATTCACAGCTCAGATAATCAGTTATATATGAGTTATACATCTCTTACATTATTCAAGTATATAAGAGTTCAGAGTGAGAGACTCAGCATTATTCACAGAATCACAGAGTATTATTATTATCAATTGAACATTTCAAGATATCAGTCTTTATACATAATTCTGAAGAGAATCAAGATGCTTCTTATTATACTACTTCAGTGAGAGTCTGAAGAAGTTCATCAGTCTGAGCTGCTATATACTACAGTTCATTCAGTGTAGAAGAAGTAGAGATATCAGTGTCAGTGTCAGTTCAGAGAGAGAATACTCTAATCAGAGAAGTGTGTATAGTGTTATAAGTTATTTCATCTTAATCAATCAATGTCTTCAGATCTAAGAGCTGATGTTCTCAGTTTATTCAATAAGTGTCTGTTACATTAAAAGATATATCTTACTCTCATTATAAAAAAGCATCTGTCATTAAGTTCTGACTGCTAGAACAGTAGTGTATTGTGAAATGAAAATAACTTAATAGCTTGAATCATCACATCTGTTATTCTGTAAGCTTATAAGTGATGATGAAGTATTTGAGATTCTTATAATCTGTGATTATCTCAAATTTAAAGACACTTCAGAGTTCAGAGTCTCATTCTTCTAAACAGTATATAATTGTAAGAAGTTTCTTGTCATAGATCTCATAGTTGCATTCAGCAGAACTCAGTTTCTTAGACATGAAGATGCATAATTATAAGATATCTTCATCATCATATTATAATATCACTTTCTCTATAACATAGTGACATAGTCAGAGAAGTCAGCTTCAATAACTGTTTCATAATCAGAATTAAATGTTATTAGTAGAGAGATGTTAATAAACATCTTCTTTATTTATATAAATGCAGCTTCAGTATTCACTGATCACTGAAATACTGAGTTCTTCTTAATAAGTTCTGTAAGTGATCTTATAATATCTAAGAAGTTTCATATAAATCACTTATAGAAGTTAGTAAATTCAATGAAGCTTTGTATATCTTTCACAGTATATGAAGCTTCTCATTCAAGAATAGCAGAGACTTTCTCAGAATTCATTCAAATTCTCTTACCAGCTTCTATAATAAAACTCAGATATTTAATACTCTTGACTTCAAAATCACACTTGTCAATATCTATTGATAGTTCTGCTTCTTATAATTATTGTAATACTTTTCACATGTGTTCTTGATATTCTTTTCTGAATTCATCAGTGAAGATGAGAATGTCATTGAGATATACAGATATAAATTCATCAAGAAAATCTCAGAGTGCTCAGTTGATATACTTCTGAAATGTACTAGAGACATTAGCCAGTTCAAAGAGAGTAACTATCTATTCAAAGAGATCATAATGTGTTCAGAATGCTGTAAGTCATTCATCTTCTTCAGTAATACAGATCTTATAAAACACAGCAATGATATCTAGTTTTATAAATTATTAAGCTTGTTCAATGTGAGCTAGAGTTTCATTGATCAGAGATAAAGAATAGCAGTTCTTCTTAATTAATCTATTCAATTCTCAATAGTTCACACAGAATTGAAGTTCTTCATCTGATTTCTTTGCAAAGAGAATAGAAGCTGCAGTGAAAGAGTTGTTAATATATATAAATTTCTTATTTAATAGATTATTAAGTGTCTTCTAAAGAAGAAGGAGTTCATCTCAGAACATGTTATAAAGAAGGCCTTATGATGATTCAGAGTCTTTATCATTCTTCTTCTCTAACTTGATACTGTGTTTCACTTCTGAGCCTTATAAGAGAGGTAGATTTGTAATATTATTATCTTGTTAAAAGACATCTAGATATTCATGATATTATTGAGAAAGTTTTATATGAGAATCTATTATTATAATACAGAATAACTTTTCCAGAGCCTTTTTAATATCAGTCAGACTGATAAAGTAGATTATTATATAATTCTGCTATCAGTGATCTTATCAGTGATTCTGTCAGTGACTTCTTTTTCAGAGCATTTCATACACATTGACAGAGATCTGTGTCAGATTCATGATTTTGTGAATATCATCTCCATGAATTCTATTATTATTAGAGAATATCAAGCTTCTGTTTCAAGCATTCAATAAGATACCTTGTTCAGATAGTCAGACAAGTTCTAACATAAGATTATAATTGAGATTAACAACTTCATATACATAGGCATCTTCACATTAATGTTCTTCAACATCTATGGTCAACTTCATCATGTAACAGATGCAAACATCTTTTGAGTCATTAAATTCTGTAAGAACTCAGAGTCTTGATAAGAGAATACACTGAAGATTGTAATATCTTACAACTGAAGATTTAATCATTACATAGTGATATAGACTGCTATCTATCATGATCTTCATATTATATATATTATTCATCACAGTAGATACAAGAATTGCATTCATTATCATTTTTTCTTCAAATCATTGTTATTCAACCTCTTCAAACTTCTGTTTGCAAATTTGAACAGAAGTTAATCTTTTCCCTGTTTCATCAGAGTGTTCTCATAGTTATCTTTCAAGTCTTTCTCTAATACAATGTGATTGACATGAACAGACACTGATTCATTCTTTGAACAAGAAGACACTGATCTTTCTCTTGAGTAAGAAAACATATAGATTAATCAGCAGTTGAAAGTGATATGTTCTGATCAGTTACAACTGATGCACATCTCACATTGACATCAGTCAGTGACTTCTTCAGAAGTGATCTCAGAGACTCAGAAGCCTGTTCAGATAACAGAGACTCTTGCTTATATGTAGATATTTGAGTCTACTTAGTTTATAGCATCTGCATCATTGTTGTTATTCTTCAGCACAGGTATATAAGTGACTGAGATATAATGTCTTCTATCATTATTCTGTATACTCTTGAGCTTGATAAGACAGTTATTCAATGTCTGAAGTTATGTGTAGAAGCCTTCATAAGTTGAGTCTTCATTTATACTTACAAGAGTCTGTAAGAGTTTAAAAGTTAATGTCTTCTTGAGCATGCTAATCTTCATTCAATTCTTTCAAGATTGATCATCTACTTCTAGAATCTTAGTGTTGAAGTCAGAGATGAATGTTGTAAGTGAAGTGTTTCTCTGTCAGATACTCTGTAATCAATCTAACACTTTCTGTTATATAACAGTGTCTTGAAACAGAACATCAAGATGTTTGATAATATTATCAGATATTTACAACACTGATTCACATGCTTTCATCTATGAATGAAACTTCTGTTTCACATGATTCTTCAATCATTCATTGATATATTAATCTTGATTGATTAGTGAACTGATGACATCTTCATCCACACTCAGTTTCACAAGCATTTTCAATCTTCATAATGAGTAGAGAGTGAGATTAGAAGTATTGAAATATATGAGAGTATCTAAGCATTCTTTCAGTACTTGTATTGTATTTGATTCTGTTAATATTGAAATTACATGAGTTTCTTGTTGAATTAATCATTGAATTTCCTCATATTGAAGTTGTTGAGTCACATGCATGTCAGCTATTTATTATTGTTATAATTTCAACATTGCTTGAAGTCACTGTGATATCACATCTATGCTTACATTCAAGAGTTCTCTTATATTGTCATTAGACATATCATTTGTTAAATGTGTGATAACTAGACTGACTGTGTGACCGTGTCTGAGATCTAGACTGACCGTGTGACCGTGTCTGAGACCAGGACCAGATTTTTTGATAGTCTCATTACCAATTTGACTGATCCTATTACATGGTTTTAACATTTGATAGTAGTTTCATACTGTCCCAGTGGGACTTACTGTCTACTCTTGTCACATTTTTCAAATGGGATCATGATTTTCACTTCTCAATTTAAATTATTTTTATTGCTTTAAATGACTTTAAATCTCATTTGAGTGTTACCAAAAAGCGTTACTTTTTAAAAAATTAAAAATAGTCTAAAAAAAACCTTAAAATGTCTAAAAATAGTAACTTTATGTCAAGAATGGGATTAAATGGGATCAAATGGAACCACTTTCTCATTTTTTTCAAGTCATGGTTTCATTTTAAGATCTGATATATAGTCACTTTGCATGTTTTTTTGATGACTAGTCCCAGCGGGATTCACATCAAGAAATGTATAAGATCAGACTAAATGAAATCAAACATGAAATTCATGATTCTGGCGGCCAGTCTACTGAGATCAGAATCAAACTTTACAGTTATTACATTGCTTAAAAGTATTACTTCTGATCATAATTTGTATTCATTACATTGATTTCAAATCATGTTATTTCAAATATTAAAGATCTCAGATTCACTTTTCAAATAAAAATCTAGTTCTGAATAAAGAATATGTTTAAATTCTTAGTTATATTTTCATTCTGATCTCATTATTGAGAATAGTATTAAATGAGATTATGAAATCACTTCTCACTTACATAATATCATAATATAGTGCTCATTTATTGAAAATTTAATAGAGAGTATTATTAAATATTATTACTTTTCTAAACACAGATTATAATTCATATAATTTTAATTATGAAAAAAATATAAAATACAAAAAAAATAAAAAATAAAAAATAAAATAAAAACAAGAAAAAATCACAATGAAAAAAAAGAGAAAGAAAAAAAAAAGAAAAGAAAAATAAAAAAATAAAAAATAAAAATAAAAAAAATCAAGATTGCATAACTGTAGTATTCTTAAAATACTCACTTCTCAGAGTCTTTATAATATTTATCATTAATCATGTATCTCTTATAATGAGAGTAACATAGCTGTAATAAGTTATTATCTTAATATTAACTAATAAATAATCAGTATATATCTGTATAAATGTGAATATTTAGAAAATATACACTTAAAAAGTATGATCAGAGTGAACTCTGCTGTCACTTGAATAGCATTAAGAGCAGAATACTGAAATTAATGATTTTTCTCATTAATTTCATGAATAAGGTACATGAAGATGATCTTGAGAAATATAAGATTTCTCAACTTCTGATAAAAATAAATCTTATGAAGAGACTCTATTTTTATAATATCAGAGACTGAGTGTTATTAAAAAGTGTTACTTTCATATAATATATAACATAATTAACCACTCAACACTCATCTACACTCAACGCCCGCCTCTGTAATTCTATTTCAATCAACTTCAAATGTTAATATCTCAATGAATATTCATTATTTTAACTTTTTAATTTGTAATTTATAAATATCAAGATTTATATTATAATATAATTCAAAATTATTATAATATAATTAAAATTGATTAAAATATAGATTTAATTATAAAATAAAATACAATCAAATAAAATAGTTCAGTATACACTGTGTGTATACAGTTCTATGTACTGAGACTGTGTTGATTATTATGATCTGACATAATACTTGCTTTTCACAGGCCATATTTCATTTAAGAAGAGAGAAGAGAAGATACAACTGTTGTTTTATTAAGAAGAAATGAATAATTAGTAATATTGAATGTAATTTAATTCTTCTGTATTTAAAATTTGATTAGTCTATACTCTTCAATTTAAGAATTTCTAAGAGTGTTTTAATAGTTTTCATATCAGCTTGAACTTAGTGATGAGTTGAAGAAGAAGAGAAAAGAGAGAAGAAAGAAATGAGAATAACTTATCTTTATAATATGAAAACAGAGAATTGCTGCAATCATTCTCTCTAGTAACAAAGATCTGTTTTCTGCATGTATCTCTGATATAGATTATATAATAACTGTATACAAAGAATATCAACAGTGTATGTATTAAATGAAGATAATGTTACTGTATAACACTGTAGCTGTTTCTGTACATCTCTGAAAGCTGTTAATATTTGCTTTAAGTCTTTTTATATTTGATAAGTCAGTAATATATTTCAATGCACTCTCTCTTTCATCATTATCATTATCATTATCATCATTATTATTATCATCATTATCATCATCATTATTATTAATATCACTATTACTATTATTACTATTATTACTATTATCATCATCATTATTATTATTATTATTATATTATTTCTGACTGTCTCTTCTGCCTTCACCTCTCTTCAATACTCACTGAAACTAATCATGTTATTTCTCTTCAAATATTCTGTGATTCTGCGGATCATCAAGGTGCGTGAGCACTGTCACAGATTGAAGAGAGAGAAGAAGAAGATGTTCAAGTGAGAAGAGACAG
This sequence comes from Blastomyces gilchristii SLH14081, assembly GCF_000003855.2. NCBI lineage: Eukaryota > Fungi > Ascomycota > Eurotiomycetes > Onygenales > Ajellomycetaceae > Blastomyces > Blastomyces gilchristii. Next base: position 342,284 of record NW_003101648.1, on the reverse strand, counting down.
ATTATAAGACATGTTATGATGCCTTGAAGAGACTCTGTAAGAGAGTATGTAGCGGGCTGCGCCTGATCAATCATATAGACTATTCCGTTACACTTCACAGATTTCTACCACTCCGATTCTCAGTCGCTCATTCTCAGCTGAAAACCTACGGAATTTCTATTCTTTCACTCTGAAGCTTCACTGTGTTCAAAAACCCCTATTCTTCCGCCCCGAAGTTCCACCATGTACACTACTGTGTACACATATAAATATTCACTCTGATCACTGATTCTCACACTTTCTCTTTCTTTTGTTCTCTAACATTTTTCTCTTTATTATATAAGACCTATATATTATACTGATCTATTCAGTGTAGGCCTCTTACACTAGAAAAATGTTCATTGTCTTCTTATTAGAAATGATTACTCACTGAGATATCTGAACATGTAATAACATGTAAGAAATAGAGAAACAGTCAAACAGTTAAGTGAATATCAAGTTCTCAGATAGAAGCTTGCTCATCAGTCACTCTGACCTCACAACAAGATCTTATAAAGAGAGTAAGATCTTACAAGAGAATGTCAGTGAAAGATCTGAGAGTTCTGATATCTCAGATATATGAGATATTTATATGATTATATATCTGACAATTGATATAATCATGTCTAATGATAATATGAAAGAACTCTTGAACGCGAGCATAGATGCAATATCACAGTAACTCTGAGCAATGTTGAAATTACAACAGCAACAGATAGCTGATATACATGCAACTTAACAACTTCAATACAAGAAAATTCAATGATTAATTTAATAAGAAACTCATGTAATTTCAATATCTATAGAATTGAATACAAAAGCACTGAAAGAATACTTAGATGCTTCTACATATTTTAATACTTTCAATCTCACTCTCTACTCATCATGAAGGATGGAAATGCTCATGAAACTGAGTGTGAATGAAGATATTATCAGTTCACTAATCAATCAAGATTGATATATCAATGAATGATTGAAGAATTACATAAAACAGAAGTTTCATTCATGAATGAAAGTATGTAAATCAGTGTTGTGAACACCTGATAACATCATCAAATATCTTGATATTCTGTTTCAAGACACTGTCATGCAACTAGACTAGCCGTCAGAATCATGAATTTCACATTTGATCTCATTTGGTCTGATCCCATACATTTCTTGCCGTGAATCCCGCTGGGACTAGTCATTAAAAAAACATGCAAAGTGACTATATATAAGATCTTAAAATGAAACCATGACTTGAAAAAAATGAGAAAGTGGTCTCATTTGGTCTCATTTAGTCTCATTCTTAGCATAAAGTTACTATTTTTAGACATTTTAAGGTTTCTTTTAGCCTATTTTTAATTTTTTAAAAAGTAACACTTTTTGGTAATGCTCAAATGAGATTTAAAGTCATTTAAAGCAATAAAAATAATTTAAATTGAGAAGTGGAAATCATGGTCTCATTTGAAAAATGTGACAAGAGTAGACAGTAAGTCTCACTGAGACAGTATGAGACTACTATCTAATGTTAAAACTGTGTAATGAGATCAGTTGAATTGGTAATGAGACTATCAAAAAATCTGGTCCTGGTTTCTGACACGGTCACATGGTCAGTCTACATGCAACAGAAAGTATTAGATTAATTACAGAGTATCTGACAGAGAAACACTTCTCTTACAACATTTATCTCTGACTTTGACATTAAAATCTTAAAAGCAGGTGATCAATCTTGAGAGAATTAAATGAAGATTAGTATACTCAAGAAGATATTAACTTTCAAACTCTTACAGACTCTTATAAGTGTAAATCAAGACTCAACTTATAAAGGCTTCTGTATACAGCTCTGAACATTGAATAACTGTCTTATCAAGCTCAAGAGTATACAGAACAGTGATAAAAGATGTTACACTCACACACCTGTGTTGAGAAATAATTCAGTCACTTATACACCTGTACTGAGAAACAACAATAATGATGCAGATGCTATAAACTGAGTAGACTTAAATATCTATACATAAGCAAGAGTCTCTGCCATCTGAACAGGCTTCTGAGTTTCTGAGATCACTCTCAAAGAAGTCACTGATCAATGTCAATGAGAAGTGTGCATTAACTGTAACTGATTGAGACATATTACTTTCAACTGTTAATCAGCCTATGTACCTCCTCACTCAAAGAATGAATCAGTGTCTGTTCACATTAATCATATTACATTAGAGAAGAATTCAGAAGATAACTATGAGAATACTCTAATGAAACAGGGAAAAGATTAGCTTCTATTCAAATTCACAAGCAGGAGCTTGAAGAGGTCAGATAACAATGATTTAAAGAGAAAATGACAATGAATGCAATTCTTGTATCTACTGTGATAGATAATATATATAATATGAAAGCCATGATAGACAGCAGTCTATGCTATTATACAATGATTAAATCTTCAATTGTAAGATATTATAACCTTCAGTGTATTCTCTTACTAAGACTCTGACTTCTCACAGAATTTGATAATTCAAAAGACATTCACATGCATTACATGATGAAACTAAACATAGATGTTAAAGAACATTAACATGAAGATATCTATATATACAAAGTTGATAATCTTGACTATAATCTCATACTAGGACTTATCTGACTATCTGAACAAGATATCTTGTTAAATACTTAAAACAGAAGCTTAATATTCTCTAACAATGATAGAATTCATGAAGATGATATTCACAAGACTATGAATCTTACACAGATCTCTGTCAACACCTATAAAATACTTTGAAAAAGAAGTTATTATCAAAACTGCTGACAGAGCTGCTGATAAAGTCATCAATAGTAAGACTATATATCAATCTATTTCATCAGTCTGATCAATATTAAGAAAGCTTCAGATAAGTTATTCTGTACTACAATAACAGATTCTTGCATAAAACTCTCTTAATAATATCATGAATATCTAGATGTCTTCTGATAAGATAACATTATGAATATATCTTCTTTACAAGGCTCAGAGATGAATCACAGTATCAAGTTAGAAAAGAAGAAGAATAAGAATCTTAAATCACTGTAAGACCTTCTTTATAATATATCTTAAGATGAACTTCTTCTTCTTCAGAAGACACTCAATGATCTGTTGAATAAGAAATTTATATATATTAGTAACTCTTTCACTGCAGCTTCTATTCTCTTTGCAAAGAAGTCAGATGAAGAACTCTGATTCTGTGTGAACTATTGAGATCTGAACAGATTGATAAAGAAAGATCATTATCTCTTATCTCTCATCAATGAAACTCTAGTATGTATTAGATGAGTTCAATGATTTACAAAGCTAGATGTTATCACTGTGTTTCATAAGATTTATATCACTGAAGAAGATGAATGACTTACAGCATTCTAAACATGTTACAGTCTCTTCAAATAAGTAGTCACACTCTTTGAACTGACTAATACTCTCAGTACATTTCAGAAGTATATCAACTGAGTACTCTGAGATTTTCTTGATAAGTTTGTATCTGTATATCTAGATAACATTCTCATCTTCACTGATGAATTCAGAAAAGAATATCAAGAATATATACAGAAGATATTACAATAATTATGAGAGACAGAACTATTAATAGATATTAATAAGTATGACTTTGAAGTCAAGAGTATAAAATATCTAGACTTTATCATAGAAGCTGATAAGAGAATTTAAATGAATTCTGAGAAAGTCTCTACTATTCTTGAGTGAGAGACTTCATATACTGTGAAAGATGTATGAAGCTTCATTGAATTCACTAACTTCTATCAGTGATTTATATGAAACTTCTCAGATATTGTGAGATCACTTATAGAACTCACTAAGAAAGACTCAGTATTTCAATGATCAGCAGATACTGAAGCTGCATTTATACAGATAAAGAAGATATTTATTAATATCTCTCTGCTGATAATATTCAATCCTGATTATAAGACAGTTGTTAAAGCTGATTTCTCTGACTATATCACAGAAGAAGCTATATTGTAATATAATGATAAAGATGTTTTATAATTATGCATCTTCATGTCTAAGAAACTGAGTTCTGTTGAATGCAACTATGAGATCTATGATAAGAAACTTCTCACAATCATACACTGTCTAGAAGAATGAGACTCTGAACTCTGAATTGTCTCTGAATTTGAGATAATTACAGATTATAAGAATTTTAAGTACTTTATAACTATCTGTAAACTCACTGAATAATAGATATGATAATCTGAGTTCTTAAGCTACTTTCATTTTATGATACACTACTGTTCTGACAGTCAGAACCCAATGATAGATGATCTTTCATAACAGAAGTAAGATATGTTATCTGATGTAACAGATACTCACTGAATGAACTGAGAGTATCAGCTCTTGAATCTGAAGATACTAGTTAATTAAGATGAAACAGCTCATGACACTATACATACTTCTCTGATTAGAACTGTTACTAATATCTCAACTTCTCTCAAACCTACATTAGATGAACTATGACATACAGCAGCTTAAACTGATGAACTTCTTCAAGCACTTATTGAAGCAGTATGACAAGAAGCACCTCAATTTTCCTCAGAACTATGTATAAGAATTGACATCTCAGAATGTTCAATTGATGATAATAACACTCTATAATTCTGTAAATAATGCTGAGTCTCTCACTCTGAACTCTTACACACCTGAATAATATAAGAGATACATGACTCTCATATAATCAGTCATCTAGGTCATGAATAACTGTATTAAATAGTCTCTCAAGAGTTCTACTGATCTGAGATATTAAACAGTATCAGATATTTCATCTGAAACTGTAATCATTGTTTCTTCATCATCTTGTAAAAGAACTGTAGAAAAGGCCTGCTGAAATCACTTGATATTTCTGATAGAATCTGATAAGATGTGATAATTGACTTCATTATTAATCTCTCTAAGAGTAAAAACTGTAGAAACATTCTGATCATTGTAAATCAATTGAGTAAGAATATAATATTGAAACTCTGTAATAAGATGAATACTGAATAAGTCACTGAAGCTTTTCTAAGAAGTCTGTTCTATTAAATGTATAGATTACTGAGATCTATAGTATCAGATCAGAGCTGTCAATTTGTAAGTACTCTCTGAATAAGAATCTGTCAAGTTCTCAAGATTATACACTGTCTATTAACTATCTATCACTCTGAGACTAATAATACATCAGAATGAATAATTCAGACTGTAAAGAATTATCTTTATAAGTTCTGTAATCACTTATAAGATGATTGATATAATCTTCTTCTACACACTGAAGTCACTATCAATGACTGAGATGCTGTTTCAATAGATGTAAGCCTGTTCTTTCTTATACACAGATATCATATAAAAGTACTGAATCTTCTAGAGGTCATATATTTCACACTGAACTCTCACAGTTTAATTCAGATTATTGATAATATAGTACAAACTTCAGATATCTGTGATTGAGTAGAAGCCTTTATAATAAGTGCTAAACAGAATTAAGAAGATTAAATCAATATTCACTGAGACTCTGCTGAATAATATAAGATAGAAGATCTGATATAATTGAATCTTAAAAATATACAGATCACACACTCATCTCACACACTGAATTACTATTATACAAAGTATAAAGTGATAGAAGTTCTAGACAGTTATAACTATCATCTTGACATATCATCAGAGATTCATGATGTCTTTTATACAAGCTTGTTTTATCACACTGCTATTAATTCATTCTCTTCTCAACTGACTTTCAACTGACAGTTATCAGAAATCATAGAAGAAGATAATAAACTTAAATGAGAGATTGAAGATATTCTTGATAAGAGATTCTGTGACTGTGACTGACAATATCTTATAAAATGAGTCAGCTATGATCATCTAATCTGAACTCTGAGTTTCATATTATCTGAGACTGCAGCCCTTGACTGATGAGAGCTATATACAATCAAGAAAGAAGAAGAGAACTAATATAGCAGGCTGCACCTGATCAATTATATAAACTATTCTGTTACACTTCACAGATTTCTACTACTCTGATTCTCAGTTGCTGATTCTTGGCTGAAAACCTACAGAATTTCTATTCTTCCAGCCCGAAGCTTCATCATGTACAAAAACCTCTATTCTTTCATCCTGAAGTTTCACCGCATACATCATCACGTATGTGTATAAATATTCACTCTGATTGCTGATTTTCACACTTTCTCTTTCTTTTCTTCTCTAACGTTTTTCTCTTTGTTATATAAGACCTATATATTATACCGATCTATTCGGCATAGGCCTTTTACAGAGTAGAATAATAATGATTTTAAGTAATACTTCTGATAGATTTAGACTGAACTAAGTATAGAAATAATGTGAATAACACTGTCTGTGAGAGATTAGAAAAGAAGATAGTGAAGAGTCTTATACAGTAGTAGTGAAATCAGAAGAAGTTCTGAGAATGATTTAAGACTAAGATAAAGAGAGAAAGAGAGAAGAACAGTATTACTGTAAATAAATAATAACAGAAGAAGATTGAAAGAGTATTGAAGTAAGAGATAAAGAAGTTAAAACTGGTAAGTTTTTTATTTATTGAGAGATAATAATTTTTGATAATACTTCTATTCTCTAATTGATTAGCAGGAGCTGACAGAGAAGAAGAGAATTAAGACCTTGTTCAGGTCTTGAATATGCTTCATAATTCAGAATATTGAGAAGACAGCTCTACTCTCTGAGCATGTCAATCTGCTTACTGCTGAGATGAAACCTGAGACAGCAGATCAGAAAATGCAGGATTTTGAGATACAGATTGACCTGATTGAGAGAGAGCAGTGAGAACCCTTCTCTGAGAAGGCAGCAGAGAGAGATTTTAAGATGATTATTATCTCAGATAAGGAGAAGAAGAAGAAGAATGAGAATAAGAAATGAATTATAAAGAATGATAAGAAGAATGAGAAAGAGAAGAAAGATAATAAGTAGAAAAAGTTTTTTTCTTTTTATATTAGTGAGTTATAAGTTTATAATTATTAATAATTGAAATTGATTTTAAGTTCTTAAAAATTATTGTACAAGTTGTAATCAATGTCAGAAATAATATATATATATATATTTAACTATTATGATTTATAAATCACTATAATGTATAAGTATCAATATTTTTTCAATATTGATATTTATAATATTAATATATTTTTAATAATATTATCTGATAATGTAATTTAATAACACTCTCTTTCACAATATTAATATATTTCAAGAAATATGATAGAGATTAATCAAGATTGTTTATTTACTTTTATACATTGATAATATTCAATCTGAGTTAGTACTAAAATTATAACTAAGCTAAGAAAGAAGATTATTTTCTCTTATAATAATTCTTCTTACATACATCAGTGATCAGTTATTATCTTTATTAAAAATAAATTATTATCTTTCTTAAATCTTTATCATATCTTCTGAATTCACTTCTTTCACTTCTTTAACTTCTATTGAAGATTTATAAACTCTTTAAGAAATCACTGTGAATCACAAAGTCTATATTATTTACAATTCAACACAGAATGCTCTCTTTCAATTATAATAAATAATTACTTCATTCTTCACATCTGATTTCAGATTATGAAATTTATGAAAAACTCAACACAAATATTAAGATAAACTATGAAATAATTATCAATAGATTATATTATAGATTACTGAAGAGTCATCTCTCTATTATAATCACTGTAACTTCATTCAGAAATATTTATTATAAACTAATTATAGCTCTGATGAAATTTTCTGACATCTGAAGTTATCAGAATACAGATAATAAAAGAAAAATAATCAGAAAATTACTACTGAGCTGATAAGTTACTCTATCAGATAATGATTTTTAATAACACTAATTTTCTAATTTGAAGAAAATCATATGAAAATAATCATGTATCAGTACTCTGATTTCATAACTCTTATCTGATAACTTTCATGAATAATTACTTTGTATATATATATCTCTGAATCTTTCTCTTCAATCAATTGAAAACTCTGAATTCTGAACACTTCTTAAAATACTTAATTCAAATCTTCATATTTCATATTAATCATGTCTTCAGTTCAATCTTGAGACACATTACAAAGCTAATATACAATATCTAGAATCAGAGTTGAAGAATCATTAAAGAGTGTCTCTCACAGTAAATGCATAAACTAGTATAAATAATCTTGCATTTATAAGAGTTATATGTTATTATATTAATAAGAACTGAACTTATTAAGAGATAGTAATTGAATTTGAATCATTGATCAGTAGTTATACTGAGAATTATATAACAGAGATATTAATAACAGTGATTAAAAATAACTATTAAGATATTAGTTTTAGTCTTCTTACAATTATAACTGATAATGCTGTGAATAACTATACTATGATAAAGAGCTTGAAGCAAAAATTGACTTTGCATTTCTGAAATAATAAATAAGATCATATTCTCTGTATTGCTCATGTGATTCAACTTGTAATGCAAATACTGATAAAGAATCTTAATATTGAAATGATAAATAATGAGATAGCTGGTTCTTGAGATGAGAATGAGATGAAAGTGATTACTCAAGTAACTTTTACATTCACTTTATAAAAGATAATATTTTTTGATAACACTTTTTAATATTGCTTTTTAATAACACTTTTTGATAATACTACTGTTAATTTTGAATAGATTGACTAGTAATTTAAATATCACAGATTTGAAACATTACTAATGTGATTTGTATCTCCTCTAAATAATAATAATGATTTCATGATATTCAATAAATAAACAAATCAGTCACATCACTGAATATGATACAGAATATTAAAATATAATGAAGTTTAATATACAAGATAACTGTTTAAGCTCTTCAATTACATCAGATGATTGATCATTGAGTGTAATACTCTGATTGAGAAAAGATTCAGATATTGAAACTTTCTGATATGAAGTGAACTCAATTGAAATATGTAATTGATTTACTGTTTCAGTTTTATAAGACAATAAAGACAGTCTCAATCACTTATATATCAATACTGCAGTCAGTCTGATAAGTGTATAATAGTTTATTTACTCATCTTGAGAAGTAGTTGAATCACTTAAAAAGAAATTCAGTCTGAGATGATGCTATAGTGCAGGCTATTATTACTGTAAGAGATAAACTGATATATTATTATAGTAAAACTGAATAATATTTTACAGAGTACTATGCTATAGCAGCTCTACTAGATTTCTTCTATTGAGTTAATATCTACACTTCTCAAGATTGAACAGAGAAGAAATGAGACTTATATATCAAATTAATCTGAGACTACTACAATGCTAACTATCAGAGATTTGAACAAGCAGATGTTAGAGATATGAAGAGAGTAAAATACAATTCTCTAGTAAGTAATGATCTTTGATAATACTTCATATTACATAGAACTATAATACTAACTTTGAAACAGAACTTGTATACATTGATTACAACTGAAAATCAGGCAAAACTACATGCTTATAAAACTGAATTTGACTGCTATCTTCAAGATGATCTGATGAATTTACACATCAAATCAATTCTAGAGTTATGAAAAATTGTTGAGAGTATATATTCAACTGTTGCACTGATAATGTGTGATATTCTGACAATTTCATTGATAGAGATGAGAATGAAGTGAAAGTTCAACTCAAGCTGAGATATTTATCACTATTGCTGAGAACAATTACAAGAAGAAACAATCAAGAAACTCATGACTGTAAAACATAGAATTATCAGACAGTTTAATACCTCTGATCACAGTATATCAGAGAAGTGTAGTTTTCATGAGAAAGTGAAGAATAAACTTGTACAAGAATGTATTTAGTTATTTCATGAGTATTATCAATAATTATTATCAAATTCTGATTATATAAGCAATCACTGAATAAATTGAATGAGACTGAATTTGATCTTCAGTCTCAGTCTCATTCTGATTTTAAAAGAATGATCATCTTTCACAGTCTATTCTGAGAAATTACTCTCATTTCACTATTCTTGCATTAAATCTGATCATTTTTCACATCATTTCTCTCAGAAATGATTCATTTTCAGATTTTTTTAATGCTTGATTCTGGTGAGACTCATATCAAGAAATGTATAAAATCAGACTAAATGAGATCAAATGTGAAATTCATACTTCTATCAGTCAGTCTAGTGATAACTATAGAATCTGAAGAAGTTATTATTATTACTATTCTTCAATTATAGATGTATACAGTCAGAGACTATGACATCTACCTGAGAACTAAAAGTTCTCAGGGTTTTTCCTATATCTATAAAGTTAACTATTATACATTCATCAATTTCAGATATGCAAAATCAGAAAATTCCAGCTCAGAATACAAAAACTGTTTACAAATTACAGTATTTTAACATCTTCTGATACTTTGAAATCATTTGACAACATCATGACAAAAGAAAAGAGAACATAGTCTTAAAGATAGACACATTAAATAGATAGATAGAAAAGAATAGAAAGAAAAAAGTAAAGTAAAATAAAGAGAGACTGTAATGAAACAAATTATTAAAAGATAGTATATAGCTATTTTAACAGACTTTATCTGATCAATTTTCTTCTCTTCACATTCAGATATTTCTGAATTCAGTCATTTTCTTATAGCTGCTTGAGTTTCTGATAGAAAGTCTATTAAGTATTTAATTCCTATCTCAGTTGAGAATAAGAATCTCATATTTAATTGATTTAGATAATACTTCTCTTTTAATCTGACTCTGAGACTATTGTATAATACACAGTGTATTACAATATACTCAGAATTCTCATTTACATTGCAGAATGAGCATTCTATTGAATCAAATCTATCATCAAATCTTTATATATAAGATTTGAAATAGCCATGTTCTAATTTCAGCTGTATTATAGATGAGAATATTTTCTTTGTACATTTAATTAAACAAGGTTTTCACTTGAGTTTTGTTTCAAATCTTGAATAATGTATACTCTTCTTTTATTTCTGCCAGCTTTTATTTCACTTATCTAAACAAGATTCTTTTATTTTTCTCTTTATAAAAGACTAGAATATAATTTTTTGAATAGATCTGCTTAATTCTGAACCTTTTTTTACAGCTGAATCAGTCAATTCATTGTCATGAATATTCATATGAGCAGAAACTCAGTGTAGATGAATTATCAGCTTTGATATTCTTCTCTTTTGAATTTTTAAAATGAAGTTTAAGATCAGTTCAAGATTCATTTGATCATTATAAATCTGACTATTTCTAAGTCTTTTTAAAGCAGCTTGACTATCAGAGAATATTTATATCTCTTTCAAACTATTTTCTCTTTTATGAGATTTTATTTTAATAAGTTTGAAAGCTTTCACTATTGTAAATAGTTCAGTGTCAAAGACTTCAGATTCACAGTCTAAATTTCAGAAATCTGAGATAAAATTAATATTATCTTCAGTATAAGTAATGTCTGTGTCTAATCTATTCAAATTCTCATTTTTTGAGTCATCTGAATAAATCAGAATAGAGTCTTTTATATTAATTGTAGAAATTCTCTTCAAATGCTGTTCATATTCTTTCTCTTTAGATAGTTCACTTATTTACAAGTCTATAAGAGATTCAAGCTTTTCTCTTCAGAGAGATAACTTCTCATGATCAACTTTTTCAACATTTAAAGAAGAAAATTGATTCTTAATAAGTTAATATAGTCTATACAATTGAGAGAGCATTTTCTTTAAAGTATTATTCTCATTTCAATTAAGAAATCTATTTCAATTCAGTTCATTTCCTGAGTTAACTGATGAAAATGAAGAAGAGACTCTTTCTCTGATTATATAATTTGAGCTCATCTTTATCACTCTCAGAGCATAGTTCATACACGTCTTTTCAAATCTAATAGTAGAAGAGAGAATTGAAGCTTCAATTTTCATTACTTTAATAGAAGATGATTTGAATACTTTCAGAATTCTTCTCAAAGCTCTGTTTTACAGACTTTGAAAGAGTTCAGTGAAATTTTCTTGATTATTTCATTAAACTTAAACTTCATAATCAGCTACTGAGATAATACAGGCTGTATATAACTGTCTCATAGTCTGGAAGAATAGATCTCTCTCTGTATTTGATAGTCTGATAATGTTATTTAATAGTCTTTCTGCCTTGACAGTTCTTTGTTGAATATGATATTTAAAATTCAACTTGGAGTTTAATCATACTTCTAATTACTTGATATTTAAACTGGGTTTAATCTCTCTATTTAAAAGAGTTAGAGATAGTTCTTTCTCATTGAATCTAGAAAAGAAATGAATTAACTCAGTTTTATTCATATTAAATTGAATTTGATTGATATCTGCTCTGACAAAGATTTTCTTTGCAGCTTTTTCAATCACTTTTAAATTCTCTTTGATAGTTTTTAAGCTGTAGACTAGATCAATATCATCTACATAACTCAGAGATTGCACTATTTTCATATTTCTATCTTTGAATAGATATGCAGTGTATAATATAAATAAAATGAGTGAGATTGAGAATTCTTGCAGCACTTCTATTTTTATCTCAGTCTTGTCTTATTTCATTTCATCAAAGAAAAGTTGTATGATTCTTTTAGATATAAAACACTGAACTTATTTTATTAGAAAAAGTGACAGTTTTAATATCTTCAAAGTCTGAATTAACTTTGACTTTGAAACATAATTAAATACTTCTTTTATATCAATAAAAACTGCAGTTGAGATCAGATTTTCATACTTTGCTATTTGAATATTATAAATAACTGAGAGAACAGTGTTAATTACAGAATATTGTTTTCTATCTCTCATTTATTCACTGAATAAAAGAGAGTTATTAATAAAGCTTATAAAAGATAGTTAAGTAGCTATTATCTTTTTCAAAATCTTTTCTAGACAGTTTAATAGAGATATTACTCTATATGACTTAGAAATTAAAGTTTTTCTATTAGATTTTATAAGAATCACTTCAGTGGCTTCTCTTCAGCATTCAGAATGATATTCATTTTTCAAGAGATTGAAAAAGAGTTCAAAATAGTCATTCTTTAAGTAGAAATATGTATTTTGAATAATTAAGTGATTAATTGAATCAGGCCCTGCAGCAGCTTTATCAGAACTTGAGAAGATAGCTAACAATAATTCATCTTGTATAAGATCAGATCATTCTCAGTCATTTTTATCAATATAGTTAAGAAGTGATATATTCTCTTTCTCTGAATCTGAATCTGATAAGTTCTGAAAGAGAATTCTTATAAAAGCTTGACATTTTTTCTTAAAAGAGTTTACTGTATATGATTCATTCTGAAACTCATATTCTAAGGCTGGAAGTTTTGCTACACTTCTTATTTTAGTATAGTTAAAAGCTTTAAAAACTTTCTTTTCTTATGCTTCTTCAAGAAATTTATTCCAGCAGTCTGTTTTAGCTCTTTTAATATCTGAAAAATATTCATTTCTGACAGCTTTAAACTCTTTATCAGATATTACATCATTCTTTCAATCTCTTCTAGCAGTAGCTAATTCTTTTCTTTTAGATGAGATATTCTCATTTCATCAAGATTTTGAATACTTAGAAGATTTTCTCTTTGAAATATTATCTCTAACACTTGTTAGAATAATAGATGTAATGAGCTTCACTCTATTCTTAAGTATTTTATTTGAGATATCTTGATCAGAATTTCAATATAGCTTACTCTGTCTTTCAGATTTTAACAGTTTTATACTTTCTTCAACTGCTTTTCAATCAGCTTTTTCAAAGTTAAACTGATTAGAGAGAAGAGAATTTTCACTTATTTATTTTTCACTTAGTTCAATATCAAATTGAATAATCTCATGATCTGATTCTGATGTCTCATTTGAATCAATAAATCAGTTTACAAGTCTTTTTTTCATTAGATTTTATAATATGAAGATTAGATCTATAATAGATTTCTGTTTCATGCCTTTTCTAAAGAATGTTTGTTAATCAGACTTATTAATCAAATCTATTGAATGCTCAAAGATTCATTCAATCAGATTATCAGCTCTTACTACTCTCTTACATTCTGAATTTCATCAAAGATGATGTGCATTGAAATCTTCTACAATTATAGAGTTTCTTGATAAAGTTATGTTCAGAAATCCTCTATTAATTATTCAGATATTGTTATTTTTCTTCAATGACTTTTCATTATAGATATTTATGAGCTGTATAATATCAAACTCATTTTCTTTATCTATAATATCACTCACCAGAATATCAGGGTCAGACATGATATCAAATCTTAGATTAAATTGATATCTTGATCTCTTTCTTTCACAGATCACTACTCTTGACTTTATCTCAGACTTTTGAGATAGAAAGCAGTAGTAGCTTGAATGAGAAATGATATATTTTTACTCAGCATCAAAATTCGGCTTCTGAAGCAGTATAAAATCAACTTTTTATTCAAATACAATTTGAAGACAAGAATAAATGCAATTTGAGTTTCTATTCACATTATTTTGAATAAATGTGATTTTTAAAGAGTTTTTAAACTTTTTTTATTGTTTTTGTTGTATATTCATACTAAAAGAGAGTAGAGTAGAATCTAATCACTATCATCAGATAGTAGATTATAACTATTTTGAAAAGTAGAAATTTCAACTGCTTGCATTATATCTAGTTATTATTATTATTATTCTTCAATTATAGATGTATGCAGTCAGAGACTATGACATCTACCTGAGAACTTTAGTTCTCAGGGTTTTTTCTATGTCTGTAAAGTTAACTATTGTACATTCATCAATTTCAGATATGCAAAATCAGAAAATTCCAGCTCAGAATACAAAAACTGTTTACAAATTGCAGTGTTTTAACATCTTTTGATACTTTGAAACCATTTGACAATATCATGACAAAAGAAAAGAGAGAAAGAATACAGTCTCAAAGATAGACACATTAAATAGATAGATAGAAAGAAATTGAAAGAAAAAGATACAGAAAAAGATAAAGTAAAGAGAGACTATAACAAAACAAATTATTAAAAGAGAGTGTATAGCTGTTTTAACAGACTATATCTGATTGATTTCCTCCTCTTCATATTCAGATAATTCTGAATTTAGCTATTTTCTTGTAGCTGCTTGAGTTTCTGATAGAAAGTCTATTAAGTATTTAATTCCTGTCTCAGTTGAGAATAAGAATCTTATATTTAATTGATTTAGATCATACTTCTCTTTCAATCTGGCTCTGAGACTATTGTATAATGCACAGTGCATTATAATATACTCAGGATTCTCATTTGTATTGCAGAATGAGCATTCTATTGAGTCAAATCTATCATCAAATCTTTGTATATAAGATTTGAAATAGCCATGTCCTAGTTTCAGCTGTATTATAGATGAGAATATTTTCTTTTTACATTTAATTGAACAAGATTTCCACTTGGGTTTTATTTCAAATAATGAATAATGTATACTCTTCTTTTGTTTCTGCCAGCTTTCATTTCACTTGTCTAAACAAGATTCTTTTATTTTTCTCTTTATAAAAGACCAGAACATAATTTTTTGAATAGATCTGCTTAATTCTGCACCCTTTTTTGCAGCTGAATCAGCCAATTCATTGCTATGAATATTCATATGAGCAGGAACTCAGTGCAGATGAATTCTCAGCTTTGATATTCTTCTCTTTTGAATTTTTAAAACAGAGTTTAAGATCAGTTCAAGATTCATTTGATCATTATAAATCTGACTATTTCTAAGTCTTTTTAAAGCAGCTTGACTATCAGAGAATATTCATGCCTCTTTCAAACAATTTCCTCTTTTATAAGATTTTATTTCAATGAGTTTGAAAGCTTTCACTATTGTAAATAGTTCAGCATCAAAGACTTCATATTCAGAGCCTAGATTCCAGAAATCTGAGATAAAATTAATATTATCTTCAGTATAAGCAATGCCTGCGCCTAATCTATTCAAGTTCTCATTTTTTAAGTCATCTGAATAAATCAGAATAGAGTCTTTTATATTGATTGTAGAAATTCTCTTCAAATACTGTTCATATTCTTTCTCTTTTGATAGTTCACTTATTTGTAAGTCTATAAGAGATTCAAGCTTTTTTCTTCAGAGAGATAACTTCTCATGATCAACTTTTTCAACATTTAAAGAAGAAAATTGATTTTTAATCAGAGAGCATAGTCTATACAGTTGAGAAGGCATTTTCTTTAAAGAATTATTTTCATTTCAATCAAGAAATCTATTTCAATCCAGTTCATTTCCAGAGTTAATTGATGAAAATGAAGAAGAGACTCTTTCTCTGATTATATGATTTAAGCTCATCTTTACAACTCTCAGAGCATAGTTCATACAGGCCTTTTCAAATCTAATAGTAGAAGAAGGAATTGAAGCTTTAATTTTCATTACTTTAATAGAAGATGATTTAAATGCTCTCAGAATTCTTCTCAAGACTCTGTTTTACAGACTTTGAAAGAGTTCAGTGAAATTCTCTTAATTATTTCATCAAACTTGAACTCCATAATCAGCTACTGATGTAATACAGGCTATATATAACTGTCTCATAGCCTGGAAGAATAGACTCCTCTCTGTATTTGATAGTCTGATTATGTTGTTCAATAGTCTTTCTGCCTTGACAGTTCTTTGTTGAATGTGATATTTAAAGTTCAACTTAGAGTTTAATCATACTTCTAATCATTTGATATTTACACTGGGTTTAATCTCACTATTTAAAAGAGTTAGAGATAGTTCTTTCTCATTGAATCTAGGAAAGAAATGAATTAACTCAGTTTTATTCATATTAAATTGAATTTGATTGATATCTGCTCTAACAAAGATTTCCTTTGCAGCTTCTTCAATTACTTTCAAATTCTCTTTGATAGTTTTTGAGCTGTAGACTAGATCAATATCATTCACATAACTCAGAGATCACACTATTCTCATATTTCTATTTTTGAATAGATATGCAGTGTATATTGCAAATAAAATGAGTGAGATTGAAGACCCCTGTGGTACTTCTATTTTTATCTCAGTCTTGTCTTATTTTATTTCATCAAAGAAGAGTTGTATAATTCTTTTAGACATAAAACAGTTAACTCATTTTATTAGAGAAAGTGGCAGTTTTAATATCTTCAATATCTGAATTAACTTTGACTTTGAAACATGATCAAATGCTTCTTTTATATCAATAAAAACTGCAGTTGAGACCAGACCCTCATGCTTTGCTATTTGAATATCATGAACAACTGAGAGAACAGTGTCAATTGCAGAACACTGTTTTCTATCTCTCATTTATTCACTGAATAAAAGAGAATCATCTATAGAGCTTATAAAAGATAGTTAAGTAGCTATTATCTTTTCTAAAACCTTTCCTAGGCAGTTCAATAGAGATATTACTCTATATGACTTAGGAATTGAAGTTTTTCTATTAGGTTTTGCAAGAATCACTTCAGTGACTTCTCTCCAGCATTCAGAATAATATTCATTTTTCAAGAGATTGAAAAAGAGCTCAAAATATTCATTCTTTAAGTAGGAATATGTATTTTGAATAATCAAGTGATTAATTGAATCAGGATCTGCAGCAGTTTTAACAGAACTTGAGAAGATAGCTGACTCTAATTCATCTTTGTGTAAGATCAGGCCATTCCCAGTCATTTTCATCAATGTAGTTGAGAAGTGATATATTCTCTTCCTCTGAATCTGAATCTGAATCTAGTGAGTTCTTGAAAAAAGAATTCTCATGAAAGCTTTACATTTTTCCTCAAAAGAGTTTGCTGTATATGATTCATTCTGAAACTCATATTCTAGAGCTGAAAGTTTTGCTACACTTCTTGTTTTAGTATAGTTAAAAGCTTTAAAAACTTCCTTTTCTTGTGCTTCTTCAAGAAATTTATTACAGTAGTCTGTTTTAGCTCTTTTAATATCTGAAAAATATTCATTTCTGACAGCTTTGAACTCTTCATCAGATATTACATCATTCTTTCAATCTCTTCTAGCAGTAGCTAATTCTTTTCTTTTAGATGAGATATTCTCATTTCATCAAGGTTTTGAATACTCAGAAGATTTTCTTTTTGAAATATTATCTCTAACACTTATTAGAATAATAGATGTAATAAGCTTCACTCTATTCTCAAGCATTTCATTTGAGATATCTTGACCAGAATTCCAATATAGCTCATTCTGTCTTTCAGATTTTAACAGTTTTATGCTTTCTTCAACTGCTTTTCAATCAGCTTTTTCAAAGTTATACTGATTAGAGAGAAGAGGATTTTCACTCATTTGTTTTTCACTCAGTTCAATATCAAATTGAATAATCTCATGACCTGATTCTGATATGTCATTTGAATTAATAAACCAGTTTACAAGTCTTCTTTTCATTAGATTTTGTGATATGAAAGTTAGATCTATAATAGACTTCTGTTTCATGTCTTTTCTAAAGAATGTTTGTTGATCAGACTTATTAACCAAATCTATTGAATGCTCAAAGATTCATTCAACCAGATTATCAGCTCTCACTGCTCTCTTGCATTCTGAATTTCATCAGAGATGATGTGCATTGAAATCTCCTGCAATTATAGAGTTTCTTGATGAAGTTATGTTCAGAAATCCTCTATCAATTGTTCAGATATTGTTATTTTCCTTCAATGACTTTTCATTATAGATATTTATAAGCTGTATAGTATCAAACTCATTTTCTTTATCTATAATATCACTCACCAGAATATCAGAGTCAGACATGATATCAAATCTTAGATTAAATTGATATCTTGATCTCTTTCTTTCATAGATCACTACTCTTGACTTTATCTCAGACTTTTGAGGTAAAAAGCAGTAGTAGCTTGAATGAGAAATGACATATTTTTGCTCAGCATCAAAATTCAGCTCCTGAAGCAGTATAAAATCAACTTTTTATTTAAATGCAATTTGAAGACACAAATAAATGCAATTTGAGTTTCTATTCACATTATTTTGAATAAATGTGATTTTTGAAGAGTTTTTAAACTTTTTTTGTTGTTTTTGTTGTATATTTATACTAAAAGAGAGTAGAGAAGAATCTAATCACTATCATCAGATAGTAGATTATAACTGTTCTGAAAAGTAGAAATCTCAACTGCTTGCATTATATCTAGTTTATCATCAGAGTCATTTCTCAATTCTCTAATCTTAACAGAAGTTTAAGGATTCAAATTCTGTTTACATTTTGCTGAAGAATTGAAGTTTGAAGACTTAGATAATTGAGAGTTTCTTCTTTTTGAGCTTGCAGTTATGAGTTTACTGGCTTGACTCTTCTCTTCAGTTCTAGATTGACTTTGAGCTTCATCTTTTCTCCAGTTCTTTTGAGTTCTAGAAGCAAACATACATTCTTTTGAGCTAGATGCATGTTTTTCTTTGCAATTAGAGCACTTAAGCAGAGTATATTGACAAATTTCATCTCTTTTTGAGCATATTTCATATTTATGCTCACTAGTTTTGTGATCTCTGGCACAGAATGCACATTTTGAGTCTCTAAAACATGAGATTGCAAAGTGTTCATATCTTTGACAGTTTGAACACTGTGTTTGAGCTTTGAGATTCATTCTTGAGTCTTTGTATTCATGAACTCTCATTTTCAAATCTGCTACTCTTACTTCAGAGATCTTTGACTGTTCAAGTGTTTTTATATATACTAGAACAGAGGTATTTCTCCTGCTTTGTCTGAACTCAATTGAATTTAGTCATACAGGCTTCTTTCTCAGTTGAATGAAGTTGTATTCTTTCAATTCATTTTTGAGAAGTAGTATTTCTTCTTCACAGTCAAAAATTTCAACTGAAATATTATAAAGAATGAATTTGTCTCACTTTGCATCTCTTTCAGATAGAATTGTTGTATTTAGCAATGATTCTACTACTGACTTTCAGAGATTCTTATTCTGAATAAGGAATTCAGCACTGAATTCAGGCATTGTAGTCAGAATGATGAAGTTTTCAAAGAATGATAGCTCAATTGAAGCTATAACTGATTTTTAAACTTCAATATCAATCATCAACTGAGAAAAGAACTGCTGATTAATTTCATTTCTGATTTTGAAAATGAGATTTGAGTTTAGCTTGTTTCTTTGCAGAATATCCTGGTTTGAGACTTTGAGAATAAGTCTTCTATTTCTGAAGATTTGAAAGTTTTTCTCTTTTTGCATTTTCTTTTCCACTTTTCTATGAATAGAGGCATAAGTAGTATTCTTCTCAGTTTTCTCAGGATTTTGAGCAGGTTTTGAGATAGCAGATTTAGAGACAGCAGATTCAGCTGCTTGAGCATATGTTTTCTTCTGATTCAAAGAAGAAGAAGAAGTAGGAAGAAAGAAAGAAGAAGAGTATTATGAAGAGTCAGTGATTGTACTAGGAATTTTCAAGGTTTTTTGAACTGTGTTTGAGATTCCAAGTTTGAACTTGATCATCTCCTGTAGTTGTCTAGCCTGAGTATGAAGAATTAACAGAACTTCTTCATTTATCTCACTCAGACACTGCTTTTCAAGAATCTTGCTTGCTTTTTCAAGTTCCTGTATTTCAAGAACTTGTTGTTTCTCTATTTCTTCTTTCTTTCTTCTCTTCAGAATTTCAATCTCAGAAATAGCATTTGAGAAAGCATCTTTTTTCACATCAACTGAGTGTATTTTTGAACTCATTGTTTTCACTCAATGAAAAGTTGGTCAGACTGTTTCAATTGAGATATTTCTAAGTCTGTTTTCAATTGAAAAGTTGGTCAGACTGTTTCAAAAGAAGAATAAAAGACTTTTGTGTATAAAACACCTGATTTTTTTCACACTAGTTCAGTAACTAGGTTAGATTTTTGAAGAGAATCTAATAAACTAAAATTGATTTTTAAGATAAATCAATAAAATCTTTACAATCTCTTTCTTGAGATACAGTGAGGAAAAGTATGATATCAATTGATAATAAATCAGATGATATGACAGTTTTTGAGAGAAAAACTGATAAAAAATAAATCAATTTTTTACAGAGAAATTGATTAAAACTATTCAATTTTATTCTAAATCATTCAATTCTTCTCACACAACAAGTGTGCAACTCAAATCAGTTAATAAAGAGTGTAAAAAAGAATTAAGTATTAATGAAAGCTCTTCAGCTACTGAAAAAGTAATTCTTACTTAAAAGAATATGAAATTATGATAGAAAACAACTCTGTTTTTAATTCTTTGTAAGAATATTGTATAAAACCCAGAGAAAAACACCTTACTTTTTCAAGAGAAGTAAAAAACTATTTCTAAGATCTTTTTTTTTTTGCATTAACTGCTGCAGAAGAATGAGATAGAAACTGCTAAGATATGTACTACTGTATACTCTCTATCAAGACTTTCCCTCTTCAGAGTCTTGATATTACAGAGAATATAAGTCTGTTTCTATATGATAATATAAATATTGCCAGCAGAATGTAGAGGAACTGGTTATTTATATCTCAAAATAGAAGACTTTGTCAATGATTATATCAATATAGAGTTAATTCTCAAATTCAATAGAAACCTAGTGTTGCTGTTCTCAATCTCTTACAGAATCTATTGAATATTGAGATATTAAAACTAGATTTAATATATCTCACTGTGCAGGGATCAAAGGCTCAGTCAGATCTTGGGGTATACTGATTTTATAGTTGTTGGTGTGCTGTTGACTCGTTGTCCACTGATTATGTATTGAATGCTGTTGCCGAGGTATCTTTTTGTATCGTTCTGCTGGGGATGGGCCAGATTGAGAGGGGTAGTACAGGGGTGAGACTTGGTGTTGAAGTCTAGATACACTGGCGGCGGACCGTGGAGGTTGCACTTCAGAAGAGTCCGTTGATTATGTGCTTGATATTATCGCCGAGGTATCTTTTTGTATTTTTCTGCCGGGGATGGGCCAGATTGGGAAGGGCGGTACGAGGGTGAGACTTGGCGTCGGTGTTTTGGAACATCAAAGATGGACAGGGTTTTCGCGGAGGTCGCTCCTCGGATATCTTCACAACTACAGGTCAGGGATCTTCCAAAATCGAGAAGATTGGTGCATATGGCTAGGTCACTTCACCTTACAATTTGTATGGCACTCTGGCCCGGGGTTGTGGTGTGGTAGGGGAGAACGGGGGATAATCCCACACAGGAGCTTCGAACAACGTCCAGTTCACATTTGGCTGGATAACTCCACCACCACACGGGGTATGCGGTCGGCGATGGGGTCAAAATGCTCGTATGATCGAGGGCTTTTCGATGGATCTATCGGCGGGTTCTTATTCGAAAAATCGAGCGAGTTCGTGGTGGAGCGGTTGGCTGTTTTGATAATATCATCTGATCTTTTATCCATTATATCTAGTTTATCATCAGAGTCATTTCTCAATTCTCTAATCTTAACAGAAGTTTGAGAATTCAAATTCTGTTTATATTTAGCTGAAGAATTGAAGTTTGAAGATTTAAATAATTAAGAGTTTCTTCTTTTTAAACTTGCAGTTGTAAGTTTACTGACTTAACTCTTCTCTTCAGTTCTAGATTGACTTTGAACTTCATCTTTTCTTCAGTTCTTTTGAGTTCTTGAAGTAAATATACATTCTTTTGAGCTAGATGCATATTTTTCTTTACAATTGAAGCACTTAAGCAGAGTGTATTAATATATTTCATCACTCTTTAAGCATGTTTCACATTTATACTTACTAGTTTTATGATCTCTGATACAGAATGCATATTTTGAGTCTTTAAAATATGAGATTATAAAGTATTCATATCTTTGATAGTTTAAATACTGTGTTTGAGCTTTAAGATTCATTCTTGAGTCTTTGTATTCATAAACTCTTATTTTCAAATCTGCTACTCTTACTTCAGAGATCTTTGACTGTTCAAGTGTTTTTATATATACTAGAACAGAGGCATTTCTCCTGCTTTGTCTGAACTCAATTGAATTTAGTTATACAGACTCTTTTCTCAGTTGAATAGAGTTATATTCTTTCAATTCATTTTTGAGAAGTAGTATTTCTACTTCACAGTCAAAAATTTCAACTGAAATATTATAAAGAATGAATTTGTCTCACTTTTCATCTCTCTTAGATAGAATTATTATGTTTAGCAAAGATTCTACTACTGACTTTCAGAGATTCTCATTCTGAATAAGGAATTCAGCACTGAATTCAGGCATTGTAGTCAGAATAATGAAGTTTTCAAAGAATAATGACTCAATTGAAGCTATAACTGATTTTTGAACTTCAATATCAGTTATTAACTGAGAAAAGAACTGCTGATTAATTTCATTTCTGATTCAAAAAATAAGATTTGAGTTTAGCTTGTTTCTTTACAGAATATTCTGATTTAAGACTTTGAGAATAAGTCTTCTATTTCTGAAGATTTGAAAGTTTTTCTCTTTTTACATTTTTTTCTTCACTTTTCTATGAATAGAAGTATGAGCAGTATTCTTCTCAGTTTTCTCAGGATTTTAAGCAGGTTTTGAGACAGTAGATTTAGAAATAGCAGATTCAGCTGCTTGAGCATATGTTTTCTTCTGATTCAAAGAAGAAGAAGAAGTAGAAAAAAAGAAAGAAGAGCAAGATGAAGAGTCAGTGATTATACTAGGAATTTTCAATGTTTTTTAAACTGTGTTTGAAATTCCAAGTTTGAACTTGATCATCTTCTATAGTTGTCTAGTCTGAGTATAAAGAATTAACAGAACTTCTTTATTCATCTCACTTAGACACTACTTTCTAAGAATCTTGCTTGCTTTTTCAAGTTTCTGTATTTCAAGAACTTGTTATTTCTCTATTTCTTCTTTCTTTCTTCTCTTCAGAATTTCAATCTCAGAAATAGCATTTGAGAAAGCATCTTTTTCCACATCAACTGAGTGTATTTTTGAACTTATTATTCTCACTTAATGAAAAGTTGATCAGGCTGTTTCAATTGAGATATTTATTGAATCTTTTGAAAAGTTGATCAGACTGTTTCAATTAAGAGATTTCTAAGTCTGTTTTCAATTAAAAAGTTGATCAGATTATTTTAAAAGAAGAATATAAGACTTTTATGTATAAAATACCTGATTTTTTTCACACTAGTTCAGTAACTAGATTAGATTTTTGAAGAGAATCTAATAAACTAAAATTGATTTTTAAGATAAATTAATACAATCTTTATAATCTCTTTCTTGAGATACAGTGAGGAAAAGTATGATATCAATTGATAATAAATCAGATAATATGACAGTTTTTGAGAGAAAAACTGATAAAAAATAAATCAATTTTTTACAGAGAAATTGATTAAAACTATTCAATTTTATTCTAAATCATTCAATTCTTCTCACACAACAAGTGTGCAACTCAAATCAGTTAATAAAGAGTGTAAAAAAGAATTAAGTATTAATGAAAGCTCTTCAGTCACTGAAAAAGTAATTCTTACTTAAAAGAATATGAAATTTTGACAGAAAACAGCTCTGTTTTTAATTCTTTGTAAGAATATTGTATAAAATCCAGAGAAAAACATCTTACTTTTTCAAGAGAAGTAAAAAACTATTTCTAAGATCTTTTTTTTTTTTGTATTAACTGCTGCAGAAGAATGAGATAGAAACTGCTAAGATATATACTACTATATATTATCTATCAAGACTTTCTCTCTTCAGAGTCTTGATATTATAGAGAATATAAGTCTGTTTCTATATAATAATGTAAATATTGTCACCAGGATGTAGAGAAACTGATTATTTATATCTTAAAATAGAAGACTTTGTCAATGATTATATCAATATAAAGTTAATTCTCAAATTCAATAGAAACCTAGTATTGCTGTTCTCAATTCCTTACAGAATCTATTGAATATTGAGATATTAAAACTAGATTTAATATATCTCACTGTGCAGAGATCAAAGGCTCAGTCAGATCTTGAAATATACTGATTTTATAGTTGTTGATGTGCTGTTGACTCATTGTCTGCTGATTATGTATCAAATACTGTTGCTGAGATATCTTTTTGTATTTTTCTATCAGAGATGAGCCAGATTGGGAAGGGCGGTACAAGGATGGGACTTGACATTGATGTTTTGAAACATCAAAGATGGACAGGGTTTTCACAGAGATCACTTCTCAGATATCTTCACAATTACAGATCAGGGATCTTCCAAAATCAAGAAGATTGATACATATGACTAGGTCTCTTCACCTTACAATTTGTATGGCAATTTGGCCCGGGGTTGTGATGTGATAGGGGTGAATGAGGGATAATCCCACACAGAAGTTTTGAACAATGTCTGGTTCACATTTGGCTGAATATCTTCACCACCACACGGGGTATGCAGTCAGCAATGGGGTCAAAATGCTCATACAATTGAGGGCTTTTTGATGAATCTATCAGCGGGTTCTTATTTGAAAAATCAAGTGAGTTCATGATGAAGTGATTACTGTGAGCTTGATGTGATATGTACTGTTAACTACTAGAAGTATTCACAGTAGAAAGATAAAATATAGCAGTTAAATATATAATAGTATTCAAGCTGAGTTATGAATAGTATTCATGAACTTCAGTCTATATAGTTGTGTGTAGTCAAGGGCTGCTAACTCTATTAATTATATGAGAGATAGAAATAGAGATAAAGAATCTGTAAGAAGCAGGATTTCTTACATATCTCTTTCTCTCTAAGACTTCATCTGTGAAGTCTTTCACTGAGTGACTTCATAGAATCAGCTCAGCACTGCAGTGATACTCACTAAAAATTCTTCATATCTATATAAAAAAATCTCAGTGAGGAAAAATCTCTTATTATTATAAAGAGAAAAGAGTCTATCACTCAGTTTCTTATTTCATGAGATTCTTTGTAATCTACAGATTCTTCTCTGACTATTATACAGATTCATCTCACATCTTTTATATAGAAGAGTTTCAGTTGACTCTTAATTATTTTCATGAGATTCTTGTATAACTATCACACAGATTCATCTCATAGATTAATTACTCTCTGTGAGATTATTCTTATCAAAGAGAAGTATTTATGAGTTAATCTTTCACTTATTCTTATAAATCATTGTTCTTTAATACTGTAGAATTGTGAGGAATTTTTCATTCTTTTATCAACTCTGTAGAATTATAGAATTAAGATATCTACAGTCTGTAATCACTTTTTATAGTTATATAGAAAGATTCAGATCTGTAATTTATAATTACTCTTTATTTACTAGAGTGATCTGACTGTTCTGTGAGATTATTCACAGTGTAAATAAATCTCTCTAGAGTAGTATAAATATCTCAGATCTGTCTGTGAAATCTCATCTTCTTTTCTCTTTTTCTATAACAGCTCTTATTCTTATAAACTGTGAGTATTCTCATTCATCTGTGAAGTGTTTTCACTCAGATAATAGAGAGAGAGTGTTTCTAACAATATTCATATATTAATTCAAGAACTTCTCAAGAATAAAAATTTTTTCAATTTTAATATCTTTATAAACAATGTCTGACTACTGCTGAGCTTCTTATAAGTATCTTTATAACTTCTCTGATCACTTTTTATCAGCTGATGAAGCAGGAATACTATTATTCATAATAGCATCTTCATCTCTCTCAGCTCTGTCACTGCATCTGATCTTCAGATCAGCAGTCAACTTCATATCTTCTTCAGATCAGCTTCTGACTTTAAGTAGTGTAGTTCTGCTCTTTGCTGTAAGTCTCTCTGTAAGTAATTTCTTACAGACTCTAGCTAACAGTTCTTGTAAAGCTTCTGATGTTATCAGTGTCTTCTATAGTTCTGCAGATCTACAATCACTTCTTCTCTATTTATACAATCTCTGATCAGATATATACAAATATGTCTAGATTCTCTATTAACAGTTCTTACACTGTGATGCATTTCTGCAATTTCATAGTTGATGAGAGGTAAATTCTCAGATACCTGTAAAATTCAGGTAATCAAGACAATATGAATGCTATGAATTTATAATAGAAGTTAATCTGAATAGATAAGCTTTCTCTTTACATCTTAATTATTTCTGAGCTGAATACTTCAGCACAACTGAGAGAGTGAATACAGCTTCATAAGAGATATCTGATTATATACACAGATAATCAGTCTTCAAGATTCTGCTACAACTGCATGTATTCTGATATTCAGCTTTTATAAAGTCTGTGCATTTCTGACAGTCTTCACATCAAATGCAATAATTATCTGTATCACAGATATGATACTCTCTGCTTCTTTGAAGAGAGAAATTGATAGTTGTGAAGAGATTGAGTATTACAGATATTAAAAATATGAGTGTGAGTTTTCTTTATTTTTTCTTTATTAATCTCTAAATTGTGTTCATGATTCTGTTTCTATTTTCTTATTTTTTAGCTTTAATAGAAATATAATTTCTTCTTCTCTTTGTATACACTGTGAACTGTTTATCTTAGTAGAAACTCATTATCTTATAGACTAGAATTTATAAATAACAGTGTTAATATCTTTATCACAATCAGGTTCTTAGTAAAGATTATATTATTCTGACTTATCAGAATTCACAGTATAAAAGTCATGTCTCAGCTTCTGCAGATGTTTTATCTACTCAGATAATTCTCAAGTGAACTTATTTATCTTATCAGAATATTTTTATCACTGAACCTTGAATCAGAGCTTATAATCTTGCTTCTCTGAGTTAATAATTTCTTTAATCTGATATTCTCTTTCACTTTCTAGTATCTTATGAATAGAGTGATGAGTCATAGAATTCTCTTCTGAGAATTTCTTATATTTGCAGAGCAAAGAGATATAAAAAACATTATATATCTATAACTCAGATGATAGTTTCAATCTATAGAACTGTAAACTAACTTTCTTCATAATCTTATAAGACTCTGTCTGTAAGAGATTCAGCTTCTTACTAGATCTCTATATAATGATATTTTCTAGACTCAGTCAGACTCTATTATCTTTCTTAAAACTCTTTATAATATGCTTAAAGTCATAGTATCTCTTCTGATACTCTTGAGCCTTTCTCAAGAATTTGTGAGCTTTCTTCTGAATATTCTGAATTCTCTCAGCCTGTTCACAGACATTATCACACTCTATAGTATACTCTCACAGGTTCATCAAGATCATCTGTGAGTGAGTCTCAGTAAGCATCTCAAAGAGGGTTTTATCTGTGCTGATATGCTTTGAATTGTTGTATATAAACTCTGTAAGTGATAATCAATGTATTCAGTCATTCTGATTATAATTAACAATGCATCACAGATACTGTTCTAATATACTTATCAGATATTCTGTCTAATCATCTGTCTGTTAATAAAAAGCTGTACTTAAATCTCATAAGATCTTCAGTATAGTTATCAGATCAGATCAGAACTTTTCTGTAAAGATTAATCTTCTATCTGAGATAATATTCATAGATAATTCATGTAACTGAATTACATTGCAGATAAAAATATAAGTTAAATTCTTTGACTTCAAGTTCTTATAGATGAGTATAAAGTGTGTTATCTTAGTAAAGTAATTCACTATTATCAGTACACTGTCAAAGCAGGCATTATATATGTTCTTACTTTCAGAGAGACTTATAAGAGTATTCATTCTCAGCTGTTCTCAAGATTTCTGTGAGATGAGTAGAGAAGTAAGTTCTTCATATAATCTGAACTATACTACTTACAAATTCTGATAAATAGTATAAGAATTCACTATCTTCTTCACAAGTTCTTGCATCTTTAATCAGAAGTATTTTCTTATAAGTAACTTATAAGTTCTAGTATCTGTAAAATGACCTGTTAGAGAAGAGTCATGATACCTTTTAATAAGTTCTATATATAGAAACTTATTTATAGATATATAAATTCAGCTCTCTCTTTACAAGAGATTATTTAAGACTCTTCAATTCTTTATTTCTGCAGGGTTGATCTCTGCTGTAAGCAGTTTTCAAATATATTGAGTATATTCATTCTTCAGTTACAGTTCAGACAATCTGAATAGAATTTCTTATAAAGACTTATACTTTATTTCTTCTTGCATCAGATCTTCTGCAGTACTTCTCAAAGCTCATAAACTCTTCAGATTATAGATACTCTCTTCAAGAATTCTTACAGATATTCTTAGAGTGTTAACTCTCAGTGTTATAAAGAGTAGTTACACAGACTTCTCTTCTCTCTCTTCTCTCTTCTCTCACAGAGAATTGAGAGACTCTTCAGTCAATCTTTTTATAACACTCAGTTTAAGCATCTTATAAAGCTTTTCTATCTTCTCTAGTCTCTCTGTATCTGTTATTCTGATCTTCTTAATATAGTCTGATCTGTGAGAGAATTTATCTGCTGAGTTCTTAGTTTTCTTAATATATTCTATCTTGAATCAGAATTCACTCAGTCTCTGAGCTCAGTGAATCTGCTGCTGTGAGAGTTTCTTAGTTAAAGTAAACTATTACAAGCTGTCAAGATCAGTTCTAACAGTAATCACTGTTACAAGACTCTCAAAGTAGTAATATCAGTGACAGAAGAATTTCACTATTATAAGAAGCTCTTATTATTATTATTATTATTATTATTCTTCAATTATAGATGTATGCAGTCAGAGACTATGACATCTATCTGAGAACTTTTAGTTCTCAGGGTTTTTCCTATATCTGTAAAGTTAACTATTATACATTCATCAATTTCAGATATGCAAAATCAGAAAATTTCAGCTCAGAATACAAAAACTGTTTATAAATTGCAGTGTTTTAACATCTTCTGATACTTTGAAATCATTTGACAATATCATGACAAAGGAAAAGAGAACACAGTCTTAAAGATAGACACATTAAATAGATAGATAGAAAGAAATTGAAAGAAAAAGATAAAGTAAAGAGAGCTATAGAATAAGATCTCTGCAGTTTACATCTTAAGCTATATACATATTTTAACACTCTATATAACTGACCGCTGTCTCTGTTCTCTCAGGCCTGCTTCAGGGATTATCATTCTCTCTAAAGAGCCACCGCCCAGCTAGCTCCTGTAACTAGCTTACTCATAAGTGAGATCCCCACTAAGAATAACATCAGAGCTACTCAATTCTAGTTAAGTCTCTAATCTTCCAGCTGCCAATCTCAGCATTTCAGCCTATCAATCAGCCATCACAGTCTTGCTTGCACTAATCACCTATTAAGGATGCCTAGGTCTTGTCTCACCTAGGTCCTTGCTAGGCCCAGGGTGTCCTAATCGGATAGTTTTTAAATCTCATTCCCCAGAAGTGGGTGCCTAGAGTGGGGGGGATGAGACCTGGCCAGTTAAGCTTGATGATGATTCACTATCCTGCGGGCACCCTAGATCTCAATCACTCTAGTACTGATCTAACTTGAAGCGCTCAGGGGGCTGTTAACCCTAAGATCAGTGAGAATTAGCGCCCGGGAATCCCCGGGATGGACACCTTAAGCTTGACAATGATTCACTATAGTGCACCTGGGGGCCCCTGGTACTGTTTTATGACTTAACAGTGGAAGCTGTGATTAAGATGGCCCTTGCAGGGTTCGAACCTGCCCCCTCTTGGCATTCATTCCCCGGGGGGAAGGCCGCTAATTGAGGCTCCATGGTAGCGTAGTTAACCACTACGCCACCGGGCCATATAAGAAGCTCTTGATTATGAATGTTATAGTTGATCTTCACAGACTGTATCTTTTATAAGAAAAAGATCACTGAAACTTAGTTCTCATTTGACTGTAGTTGTAAGACTATTTCTGAAATTGTAAAGAAGAAGATATCTATCTTCAATCTGATTAAGAGTAAGAGATTAAAGTGAAACAGTATCACTGCATCTATGAATATCTATTTCAATCTTGTAAAGACTCTATAAGCTTCTAAGATAAGAAAGTTCTTACAGCTCTCTCTTCTTAATAATCTTTTCATTCTCTATTCACAGAATAACTTCTTCTTGTTTTCATTCTTCAGCATGTCTGTAAGAGTTAAGAAGATTCTTATAAATACAAAGATAAATCATCTATAGAAATTCACAAAGCTCAGAAAGATCTGAATCTTATAAATACTAGTTAACTCTGACTATAATAGAATAGTCTTAACTTATAAAGGTTTCATCTGAATATCATCTGCAGTGATTATATATTCTAGAAAATTAATCTGATAGACACTGAAGTTATACTTTATAAACTTAATATACAGTTCTGTCTCATCTAGAATCTTTAATACACTTCACATATATTCAATGTGTTTTTTTTTCTTCATAAAGTACATTATCATATCATTTAGATATATTACTACAAAGACATTCAGATATACACAAAGTGTTTTATTAATGAAAGACTGAAATGCTGTGAAGATATTAGTTAAATCAAAAGATATTACTAGATATTTAAATAATCTCAGTGCAGTTCTAAAGACAGTCTTTCATTTATTCTCAGACTGTATTCACAGCTATATATATATATTAATCATATTCAGTTATGTGAATATGACAGCTTCTGTGAGACAGTTGATTATATTCTCAATCAGAGACAGAGAATAGCAACTCTTTATTATCTTGAAGTTCAGATCACAGTAGTCTATATATAATCTGAGATCTTTATTCTTCTTCTTCATGAATATCACAGAGGCTTTTATAAAGATCTATGAAGATCAGATAAAGTCATTCTTCAGATTCTTCTTTATATAGATTTGCAAGATCTCTGTCTCATAATGAAGAAGCTTATAGATTAATTCTCAGAAGAGTTTCTACTCTTCTACTAAATCTATTATCAGATTCTTCTCATAGTGAGAAGAAAGCTCAGCTGTCTTTACTGAGCTAAATATCTCTTCAAGATCTCAGTATTTCTCTGATATCTGAAGCTCAGTTTTCATGACTGTGAAGTTCTCAGATATTCACAAAGTTATTATATAGATGAGCTTGTCTTCTCTCATCAACTCTGCAGCATCAACTGATTCTATCTTCATAAGTAAGTCTATCAATACTGATTGAAAGTATAAACCTAACTTATGAACAGCTATGTGCAGATTATGTCTTTAAAGTTATATAAGTTTCAAGTACATGTTATCTATGATATCTGTGATAATTACAGTTTTCATAAATCTTCTTCAGATTCTGAAGAGATCTTACAATTCAAAGATAACTCTTATAAGTCTCTCAGCTCTCAGATCTGAGTTCTCACACCCTGCTTATTATAAGAGCAGATTCTCAGTTTTCATCACTCAGCTCATTCACTTCACAAGCTTTAGAGACACTATAGTGACCTGAGATTCTGAGTTCATCAATACTTCTTATACTTATAGAATAGCAGTATCACAGTGTGATCTCTTCTCATAAGTAAGCATTTTCATTAGAGAAGTAACAGATTCAGGTGTCAGCTTCAAGACTCTTAAGAAGACTGTTGCTAACTCTGTTCATGACTTCTTAAATTCCTATTTTAATTTATTCAGACAGTTTGTACAGAGATATTCTAATTTAGAATAGATAAAGCAGAGATTCTTTTTCTTAATCTCTCTATTATACACTCTGTTTACAGCAGCTTATAAAGCTCTTTCTCTCTACTCAGCAGTCAGATATGAATCTCTCTGTGTCTTGTTATCTTTCTCTGATAAATCTGTTCTCTGTTGTTCTGACTCTTACAGAGTCAGTCAATAATCTGCTCTTCACAGATCTGTGACTCTTATAGTGATCTGCAAGCAGTGAATGAGAGTTATCAGTTTCTTCAGAATCAAGAGCTTAGAGTCTTACTTAATAAGCTTGTTCTGTATATCTTTATTCAGTCTCTTTATAAATATCATTATTCAGATCTTGTTTCAGAACTCTGTTTTCACAGATCTTAATTCACATCACAATTTCATGAAGTACTGTAAGTAATCTTTATCAGATTTTTCATCTCTTTTTCTAATATTGATGATTGCAGCTCAGATATTCTCTGTTCAGCTTATAAAGTTCTTTAACTTATTCTCTAGATAGATCTTAAGAACAGATTAGTGAGATCTCTTATAATCATTCTCTAGATAATTCAGTCAGTTCTTGACTTCAGTGTAGTAGAGATCTATCATTATATAGATGACAGCTTCTTCATCTTTTATATCACACAGTTGAGCTTGTAAGTCAATTTTAAATACAAACTTATAAAAGCTTTTATAGATTGTGATTCAGTAAGTGATCTTAAGTGATCATAGCTTAAGAAAGTTTCTTTTCAGTTTGTAAGTATCTCTGAAGATTATATCTAGAGACTCAGTTTAAGAGTGTTTACAGACAGTAAGCATTTCTTATAGAAAAATAGCTTAATTTCATAGAAAACACTTAAGAATGTTCTTCACTGAGATTGATTCATTCATCAGTTCAGAGGATTTCTCTGTCATAGATACAGAGAATAATATCTCATGAGTGATTAATAAGTTCTCTGAGACTTCTTTCACAGAGATTATTCATAGTTCAGATGACTGCTTCTGAGTGTCTGCAGTAGAGTTCACAGAGATTGAAGCATGCAAGTTTCTAGTTCTTTCAGTTATAATGAGTGATTGCTGACTGACAGAGCTTGAAATGTAAGAATAAGAACTCACAGATAATTATTCAGGTATTTACAGCTTGATGTAATATATACTGTTAACTACTAGAAGTATTCACAGTAGAAAGATAAAATATAGAGATCAAATGTATAATAGTATTCAAGCTGAGTTATGAATAGTATTCACAAACCTCAGTCTATATAGTGTGTGTAGCCAAGGGCCGCTAACCCTATTGATTACGCGAGAGATAGGAATAGAGGTAAAGGATCCGCGAGGAGCGGGATTTCTTACATATAATTACACATCTGACAAATAATACAGATATGTCTACTGATAATATAAGAGAACTCTTGAATGTGAGTATAGATACAGTGTCACAGTGACTCTGAGCAATGTTGAAATTACAACAGTAATAGATAGCTAATATACATGTGACTCAATAATATTAATACAAAGAAATTCAATGATTATCTTAACTAGAAATTTCTGTATAAGCAATTTCAACACTGACTGAATCAGATATAAATATATAAGTGCTGAAGAAATGTTTAAATGCTTCTACATATTTTAATACTTCTGATCTCACTCTCTATTCATTATAAAGATTGGAAATGCTCATGAAACTAAGTGTAGATGAAGATACTATCAGTTTATTAACTAATCAAGATTAGTATATCAATGATTGATTGAAAAATTGTGTGAGACAGAAGTTTCATTCATGAATGAAGGCATATGAACTGGCATTATATATGTCTGATAATATTATTAAATATCTCAATGTTCTGTTCTGAGATATAGCTATATAACAGAAGGCATTAGATTGATTACAGACTGTCTAACAGAGAAATACTTCTCTCACAACATTCATCTCTGATTTTGACATTAAGATTCTAGAAGCAGATGATCAATCTTGAGAGAATAAAATAAAGATTAGTATGCTTAAGAAGACACTAACTTTTAAACTTCTACAGACTCTTATAAGTGTAGATGAAGACCAGACTTATGAAGATTTCTGCATACAACTCTGAACATTGAATGACTGTCTTATCAAGCTTAAGAGTATACAGAACAGTGACAGAAGATATTACATTTCAGTTACTTATACATCTGCATCAAAGAATAACAATGCAGATGATATGAATTGAGTGAACTTAAATATCTATACATAAACAAGAGTTTCTGCTGTCTGAACAGACTTTCAAGTCTCTGAGATCACTCTCAAAGAAGTCACTGATCAATGTCAATGAGACATGTGTATCAATTATAACTAACTAGAATATATCACTTTCAACTGCTGATCAGCCTATGTATCTCCTCATTCAAAAGAAAGATTAATATCAGTGATATACATCAATTACATTGCATTGAAGAAAGATTTGAAAGACAACTATGAAGATACTCTGATGAAACAGGGAAAAGATTAGCTTCTATTCAAATTCACAAGCAGGAGCTTGAAGAGGTCAGATAACAATAATTTAAAGAGAAAATAATAATAAATGTGATTCTTATATCTACTGTGATCAATAACATGTATAATATGAAAGTCATGATAGACAGTGATCTATGTTATTATATAATAATTAAATCTTCAGTTGTAAGATGTTATAATCTTCAGTATATTCTCTTATTAAAACTCTGACTTCTTGCAGAATTTGATAACTCAAAGAATGTTTACATTATTATTATTATTATTATTCTTCAATTATAGATGTATGCAGTCAGGGACTATGACATCTACCTGAGAACTTTTAGTTCTCAGGGTTTTTCCTATATCTGTAAAGTTAACTATTATACATTCATCAATTTCAGATATGCAAAATCAGAAAATTCCAGCTCAGAATACAAAAACTGTTTACAAATTGCAGTATTTTAACATCTTCTGATACTTTGAAATCATTTGACAATATCATGACAAAAGAAAAGAGAACACAGTCTTAAAGATAGACACATTAAATAGATAGATAGAAAGAAATTTAAAGAAAAAGATAAAGTAAAGAGAGACTGTAACAAAATAAATTATTAAAAGATAGTATATAGCTGTTTTAACAGACTATATCTGATTGATTTCCTTCTCTTCATATTCAGATATTTCTGAATATAGCCATTTTCTTGTAGCTGCTTAAGTTTGTGATAGAAAGTCTATTAAGTATTTAATTTCTGTCTTAGTTGAGAATAAGAATCTCATATTTAATTGATTTAGATCATACTTCTCTTTCAATCTGACTCTGAGACTATTGTATAATGCATAGTGTATTATAATATGCTCAGAATTCTCATTTATATTGCAGAATGAGCATTCTATTGAATCAAATCTATCATGAAATCTTTGTATATAAGATTTGAAATAGCCATGTTCTAGTTTCAGCTGTATTATAGATGAGAATATTTTCTTTTTACATTTAATTGAATAAGATCTTCACTTGAGTTTTGTTTCAAATCTTGAATAATATATACTCTTCTTTTATTTCCGCCAGCTTTCATTTCACTTATCTAAACAAGATTCTTTTATCTTTCTCTTTATAAAAGATCAGGATATAATTTTTTGAATAGATCTGCTTAATTCTGAACTCTTTTTTACAGCTGAATCAGTCAATTCATTATCATGAATATTTATATAAGCAGAAACTCAGTGTAGATGAATTATCAGCTTTGATATTCTTCTCTCTTGAATTTTCAAAACAGAGTTTAAGATCAGTTCAAGATTCATTTGATCATTATAAATCTGACTATTTCTGAGTCTTTTTAAAGCAGCTTGACTATCAGAGAATATTCATATCTCTTTTAAACTATTTTCTCTTTTATAAGATTTTATTTCAATGAGTTTGAAAGCTTTTACTATTATAAATAGTTCAGTATCAAAGACTTCAGATTCATAGTCTAAATTTTAGAAATCTGAGATAAAATTGATATTATCTTCAGTATAAGCAATGTCTGTGTCTAATCTATTCAAATTCTCATTTTTGAAGTCATCTGAATAAATCAGAATAGAGTCTTCTATATTGATTGTAGAAATTCTCTTCAAATGCTGTTCATATTCTTTCTTCTTAGATAGTTCACTTATTTATAAGTCTATAAGAGATTCAAGCTTTTCTCTTCAGAGAGATATCTTCTCATGATCAACTTTTTCAATATTTAAAGAAGAAAATTGATTTTTAATCAGTGAGTATAGTCTGTACAGTTGAGAAGGCATTTTCTTTGAAGAATTATTTTCATTTCAATCAAGAAATCTGTTTCAATTCAGTTCATTTTCAGAGTTAATTGATGAAAATGAAGAAGAGACTCTTTCTCTGATTACATGATTTGAGCTCATCTTTATAACTCTCAGAGTATAGTTTATACAGGTCTTTTCAAATCTAATAGCAGAAGAGAGAATTAAAGCTTCAATTTCTATTACTTTAATAGAAGATGATTTAAATACTCTCAGAATTCTTCTCAAAACTCTGTTTTACAGACTTTGAAAGAGTTCAGGAAAATTCTCTTGATTATTTCATCAAACTTGAACTTCATAATCAGCTACTGAGATAATACAGGCTATATATAACTATCTCATGGCCTGGAAGAATAGACCTCTCTCTGTATTTAATAGTCTGATTATATTGTTCAATAGTCTTTCTGCCTTGACAGTTCTTTGTTGAATGTAATATTTAAAATTCAACTTAAAGTTTAATTATACTTCTAATTATTTGATATTTACACTGGATTTAATCTCTCTATTTAAAAGAGTTAGAGATAGTTCTTTCTTATTGAATCTAGAAAAGAAATGAATTAACTTAGTTTTATTCATATTAAATTAAATTTAATTGATATCTACTCTAATAAAGATTTTCTTTACAGCTTTTTCAATCACTTTTAAATTCTCTTTGATAGTTTTTGAGCTGTAGACTAGATTAATATCATTCATATAACTCAGAGATTGCACTATTCTCATATTTCTATTTTTGAATAGATATACAGTGTATAGTATAAATAAAATAAGTGAGATTGAAGATTCTTACAGTACTTCTATTTTTATCTCAGTCTTGTCTTATTTCATTTCATCAAAGAAAAGTTATATGATTCTTTTAGATATAAAACAGTTAACTCATTTTATTAGAGAAAGTGACAGTTTTAATATCTTTAAAGTCTGAATTAATTTTGACTTTGAAATGTAATTAAATACTTCTTTTATATCAATAAAAACTGTAGTTGAGACCAGATCTTCATGCTTTACTATTTGAATATCATGAATAATTGAGAGAACAGTGTCAATTATAGAACATTATTTTCTATCTCTTATTTATTCACTGAATAAAAGAGAATTACTAATAGAGCTTATAAAAGATAGTTAAGTAGCTATTATCTTTTCTAAAACCTTTTCTAGACAGTTCAATAGAGATATTACTCTATATAACTTAGAAATTAAAGTTTTTCTATTAGATTTTACAAGAATCACTTTAGTGACTTCTCTTCAGCATTCAGAATGATATTCATTTTTCAAGAGATTGAAAAAGAGCTCAAAATATTCATTCTTTAAGTAGAAGTATGTATTTTAAATAATCAAGTGATTAATTGAATCAGGCCCTGCAGCAGTTTTAACTGAACTTGAGAAGATAGCTGACTCTAATTCATCTTATATAAGATCAGATCATTTCCAGTCATTTTCATTAATATAGTTAAGAAGTGATATATTCTCTTTCTCTGAATCTGAATCTGATGAGTTTTGAAAGAGAGTTCTTATAAAAGCTTAACATTTTTTCTTAAAAGAGTTTGCTATATATGATTCATTCTGAAACTCATATTCTAAGGCTGAAAGTTTTACTACACTTCTTGTTTTAGTATAGTTAAAAGCTTTAAAAACTTTCTTTTCTTATACTTTTTTAAGAAATTTATTTCAGCAGTCTGTTTTAGCTTCTTTAATATCTGAAAAATATTCATTTCTGACAGCTTTGAACTCTTTATTAGAAATTATATTATTCTTTCAATCTCTTCTAGCAGTAGATAATTGTTTTCTTTTAGATATAATATTCTCATTTCATCAAGATTTTGAATACTCAGAAGACTTTCTCTTTGAAATATTATCTTTAACACTTATTAGAATAATAGATGTAATAAGCTTTACTCTATTCTCAAGTATTTCATTTGAGATATCTTGGTCAGGATTTCAATATAGCTCCCTCTGTCTTTCAGATTTTAACAGTTTTATACTTTCTTCAACTGTCTTTCAATTAGCTTTTTCAAAGTTAAACTGATTAGAGAGAAGAGAATTTTCACTCATTTATTCTTCACTCAGTTCAATATCAAATTGAATAATCTCATGATCTGATCTCAATGTCTCATTTGAATCTATAAATCAGTTTACAAGTCTTTTTTTCATTAGATTTTATAATATGAAGATTAGATCTATAATAGATTTCTGTTTCATATCTTTTCTAAAGAATGTTTATTGATCAGACTTGTTAACTAAATCTATTGAATACTTAAAAATTCATTCAATCAGATTATCAGCTCTTACTGCTCTTTTACATTCTGAATTTCATCAGAAATGATATGTATTGAAATCTTCTACAATTATAGAGTTTCTTAATAAAGTTATATTCAGAAATTCTCTATTAATTGTTCAGATATTATTATTTTTCTTCAATGACTTTTCATTATAGATATTTATAAGCTGTATAGTATTAAACTTATTCTCTTTATCTATAAAATCACTCATCAGGATATCAGAGTCAGATATGATATTAAATCTTAGATTAAATTGATATCTTGATCTCTTTCTTTCATAGATCACTACTCTTGACTTTATCTCAGACTTTTGAGATGAAAAGCAGTAGTAGCTTGAATAAGAAATAATATATTTTTACTTAGTATCAAAATTCAGCTTCTGAAGCAGTATAAAATCAACTTTTTATTCAAAATTAATTTAAAGATAAGAATAAATGCAATTTGAGTTTCTGTTCACATTATTTTGAATAAATGTGATTTTTGAAGAGTTTTTAAACTTTTTTTATTGTTTTTATTGTATATTCATACTAAGAGAGAGTAGAGATAGAGTA
Organism: Blastomyces gilchristii SLH14081; assembly: GCF_000003855.2. Taxonomy (NCBI): domain Eukaryota; kingdom Fungi; phylum Ascomycota; class Eurotiomycetes; order Onygenales; family Ajellomycetaceae; genus Blastomyces; species Blastomyces gilchristii. The sequence continues at coordinate 302,914 of NW_003101648.1, read as the reverse complement.
GAATCTAATTACTATCATCAGATAGTAGATTATAACTATTTTGAAAAGCAGGAATCTCAACTACCTATATTCTATCTAGTTTATTATCAGAGTTATTTCTCAATTCTCTAATCTTAACAGAAGTTTGAGAATTCAAATTCTATTTACATTTAGCTGAAGAATTGAAGTTTGAAGATTTAGATAGTTAAGAGTTTCTTCTTTTTAAGCTTACAGTTGTGAGTTTACTGACTTGACTATTCTCTTCAGTTCTAGATTTGCTTTGAGCTTCATCTTTTCTTCAGTTCTTTTGAGTTCTTGAAGTAAATATACATTCTTTTAAGCTAGATGCATGTTTTTCTTTACAATTAGAGCATTGAAGCAGAGTGTGTTGATATATTTCATCTCTTTTTGAGTATATTTCACATTTATGCTCACTAGTCTTGTGATCTCTGACATAGAATACACATTTTAAGTCTCTAAAATAAGAGATTATAAAGTATTCATATCTTTGATAGTTTGAACACTGTGTTTGAGCTTTGAGATTCATTCTTGAGTCTTTGTACTCATGAACTCTCATTTTCAAATCTGCTACTCTTACTTCAGAGATCTTTAACTGTTCATGTATCTTTGTATATACTAGAACAGAGGTATTTCTTCTACTTTGTCTGAACTCAATTAAATTTAGTTATATAGACTCTTTTCTTAGTTGAATAGAGTTGAATTCTTCTAATTCATTTTTGAGAAGTAGTATTTCTTCTTCACAGTCAAAAATTTCAACTGAAATATTATAAAGAATGAATTTATCTCACTTTTCATCTCTCTCAGATAGAATTATTATGTTTAACAAAGATTCTACTGCTGATTTTCAGAGATTCTTATTCTGAATAAGGAATTGTGCACTAAATTCAGACATTGTAGTCAGAATAATGAAGTTTTCAAAGAAGAATAACTCAATTAAAGCTATAACTGATTTTTAAACTTTAATATCAGTCATTAACTGAGAAAAGAACTGCTGATTAATTTCATTTCTAATTCTGAAAATGAGATTTGAGTTTAGATTGTTTCTTTGTAAGATATTCTAATTTAAGACTTTGAGAATAAGTCTTCTATTTCTGAAGATTTGAAAGTTTTTCTCTTTTTATATTTTTTTCTTCACTTTTCTATGAATAGAAGTATGAGCAGCAATCTTCTCAGTTTTCTCAGAATTTTCAGCAGATTTTGAGACTGCAGATTTAGAGATAGTAGATTCAACTGTTTAAGTATATGTTTTCTTCTGATTTAAAAAAGAAGAAGAAGTAGAAAAAGAAGAAGAGTAAAATAAAGAGTCAGTGATTATACTAGAAATTTTCAATGTTTTTTAAACTGTGTTTGAAATTCCAAGTTTGAACTTAATCATCTTCTGTAGTTGTTTAGTCTGAGTATAAAGAGAATGAGATAGAAACTGCTAAGATATACACTACTATATACTCTCTATCAAGACTTTTTCTCTTCAGAGTCTTGATATTATAGAGAATATAAGTCTGTTTCTATATAATAATATAAATATTATCAGCAGAATGTAGAGAAACTGGTTATTTATATCTCAAAATAGAAGACTTTGTCAATGATTATATTAATATAGAATTAATTCTTAAATTTAATAGAAATCTAGTATTGCTATTCTCAATCTCTTGCAGAATCTATTGAATATTGAGATATTAAAACTAGATTTAATATATCTCACTGTGCAGAGATCAAAGACTCAGTCAGATCTTAAGATATACTGAATTTATAGTTATTAATATACTGTTGACTTATTCTATTGACTTATTATCTGCTGATTATGTATTGAATACTGTTGCTGAGATATCTTTTTATATTGATCTGCTGAGAATGAGCCAGATTGAGAGAGATGATACAAGAGTAAGACTTGATGTTAATGTCTAGATATGCTGAAGACAGACAGAGTATTCACAGAGATTACACTTCAGAAGTGTCTGTTGATTATGTACTTGATATTATTACTGAGGTATTTTTTTGTATTTTTCTGCTGAGAATGAGCCAGATTGAAAAGGGTGATATAAGGGTGAGACTTGATGTTGATGTTTTGAAACATCAAAGATGAACAGGGTTTTCATGAAGATTACTTCTCAGATATCTTCACAATTACAGATTGAGAATCTTTCAAAATTGAGAAGATTAGTGTATATAGCTATGTCTCTTCACCTTACAATTTGTATGGCAATTTGGCCCAGGGTTGTGGTGTGATAGGGGAGAACAGGGGATAATCCCCCACAGGAGTTTCAAACAATGTCTGGTTCATGTTTGGCTGGATAACTCCACCATCACATGGGGTATGTGGTCGGCGATGGGGTCAAAATGCTCGTATGATCGAGGGCTTTTCAATGAATCTATCGGCGGGTTCCTATTCGAAAAATCGAGCGAGTTTGTGGTGGAGCGGTTGATGACTGTGACACTGTAGAATTGTGAGGAATTTTTCGAGAATGTTGACATCTGTTACATGATGAAGCTAATCATAGATATCAGAGAACATTAACATGAAAATGTCTATACATATAAAGTTGATAATCTTGATTATAATCTTATGTTAGAACTTGTCTGACTATCTAAATAAGACATCTTATTAAACACTTGAAACAGGAGCTTAATATTCTCTAACAATGATAGAGTTTACAAAGATGATATTCATAAGACTATGAATCTGACACAGATCTCTGTCAACACTTATGAAATACTCTGAAAAAGAAGTTGCTGAAAAGATCACTGATAGCAGAATTATGTAATAATCTATTTAATCAGTCTGATTAATATTAAGAAAGCTCTAGAGAAGTTATTCTATACTATAATAACAGATTCTCATACAAAACTCTCTTAATAATATTATGAATATCTAGATATCTTCTGACAAGATAACATTATAAATATATTCTTCTTACAAGACTCAGAAGTGAATCACAGTATCAAGTTAGAAAAGAAGAATGATAAGAATCTCAAGTTATCATAAGACTCTCTTTATAATATGTCTCAAGATGAACTTCTTCTTCTTCAAAAGACACTCAATAATCTATTAAATAAGAAATTCATATATATTTGTAAGAAATCCCGCTCCTCGCGGATCCTTTACCTCTATTCCTATCTCTCGCGTAATCAATAGAGTTAGCGGCCCTTGGCTACACACAACTATATAGACTGGAGTTTGCGAATACTATTCACAACTCAGCTTGAATGCTATTATATATTTGATCTCTACATTTTATCTTTCTACTGTGAATACTTCTAGTAGTTAACAGTACATATCATGCCAAGCTGCAAACACCCGAATAATCGCCTGCGAGTACTTATTCTTACATATCAAGCTATTTTTCTACAAGGAATGCTTGCTGCCTGCAAACACTCTCGAACTGAGTCCCTAGACATGACCTCTAGAGACACACACTCATGAACTGAAAAGAAACTTTCTTAAGCCATGACCACTTAAGGTCACTTACTGAACTACAATCTATAAAACCTTTTGTAAGTTTGTATTTAAAATTGACTCACAAGCCCAGCTATGTAATATGAAAGATGAAGAAGCTGTCATCTATGTGATGACAGACCTCTACTACACTGAAGTCAAGAACTGACTGAATTATCTAGAGAATGATTATAAGAGATTTCACTGATCTGTTCTTAAGATCTATCTAGAGAATAAGTTAAAGAACTCTGCAAGCTGAACAGAGAACATCTGAGCTACAATTACTAATATTAGAAAAAGAGATGAGAAATCTGATAAAGACTACTCACAGTACTTCATGAAATTATGATGTGAATTAAGATCTATGAAAACAGGGCTCTGAAACAAGACCTGAATGATAATATTTATAAAGAGACTGAATAAAGATATACAGAATAAGCTCATTGAGTAAGACTCTAAGTTCTTGACTCTGAAGAAACTGATGACTCTTATTCATCACTTACAGATCACTGTGAGAGTCACAGACCTGCAGAGAGCAGATCATTGACCAGCTTCATGAGAGTCAGAATAACAGAGAACAGATTTATCAGAAAAAGATGATAAGACACAGAGAGATTCATATCTGACTACTAAGTAGAGAGAGAGAGCTTTATAAGCTTCTATGAATAGAGTGTATAATAGAGAGACTAAGAAAAAGAGTCTCTGTTTCATCTGTTCTAAATCAGAATATCTCTATACAAACTGTTCAGACAAATTACAATAGAAATTTGAGAAGTCATGAACAGAGTCAGTAACAGCCTTCTTAAGAGTCTTGAAGCTGATATCTGAATCTGTTACTTCTCTGATGAAAATACTTACTTATAGAGAGAGACTGTACTGCAGTACTGCTACTCTGTAAGTATAAGAAGTATTGATAAACTCAGAATCTCAGATCACTGTAGTGTCTCTAAAGCTTGTAAAGTGAATAAGCTAAGTGATGAAAACTGAGAACCTGCTCTTATAATAAGCAGAGTGTGAGAACTCAGATCTGAGAGTTAAGAGACTTATAAGAGTTATCTTTGAATTACAAGATCTCTTCAGAATCTGAAGAAGATTTGTAAAAACTGTGATTATTATAGATATCATAGATAACATGTACTTAAGACTTGCATGACTTCAAAGACATAATTCATACATAGCTGTTCACAAGTCAGATTTATACTTCTGATCAGTGTTAACAGACTTACTCACAGAGATAGAATCAGTTGATACTGCAGAGTTGATTAGAGAAGACAAGCTCATCTATATAATAACTCTATAAATGTCTGAGAACTTTATAGTTATGAAAACTGAGCTTCAGATATCAGAGAAATATCAAGACCTTACAGAGATATTCAGCTTAGTGAAGACAGCTGAGCTTTCTTCTTATTATAAGAAGAATCTGATAATAGATTTAATAGAAGAGTAGAAACTCTTCTGAGAATCAATCTATAAACTCTCTCACTATGAGATAGAGATCTTACAGGTCTATGTGAAGAAGAATCTGAAGAATGACTTTATCTGATCTTCATAGATCTCTGTGAGAGTCTCTGTGATATTCATGAAGAAGAAGAATGAAGATCTCAGATTATATATAGACTACTATAATCTGAACTTCAAGATAATAAAGAGTCACTACTTTCTATCTCTGATTGAGAATGTGATTAACTGTCTCACAGAAGCTGTCATATTCACACAATTGAATGTGATCAATATATATACACAGCTGTGAATATAATGTGAGAATGAATGAAAGACTGTCTTTAGAACTGCACTGAGATTATTTAAATATCTAGTGATGTCTTTTGATTTGACTAATATTCTCATAATATTTCAGTCTTTCATTAATAAAACACTTTATGTATATCTGAATGTCTTTGTGATAATATATCTGAATAATATGATGATGTACTTCATGAAGAAGAAAGAACACACTAAGTATGTATAAAGTGTGTTAAAGGCTCTAGATAAGACAGAACTGTATATTAAGCTTATAAAGTGTAACTTCAGTGCTTATTAGATTAATTTTCTAAAATATATAATTATTATAGATGATATTCAGATGAAATCTTTATAAGTTAAGATTATTCTATTGTGATTAGAGTTAACTAGTATTCATGAGATTCAGATCTTTCTGAGCTTTGTGAATTTCTATAAACAGTTTATCTTTATATTTATAAGAATCTTGTTGACTCTTACAGACATACTGAAGAGTGAAAATAAGAAGAAGTCATCTCATGAATAGAGAATGAAAAGATTATTAAGAAGAGAGAGCTGTAAGAACTTTCTTATCTTAGAAACTCACAGAGTCTTTACAAGATTGAAATAGATATTTACAGACACAGTGATGCTGTTTCACTTTAATCTCTTACTCTTAATCAGATTGAAGACAGATATCTTCTTCTTTATAATTTCAGAAATAGTCTCATAACTATAGCTAAATAAGAACTGAGTTTCAGTGATCTTTTTCTCATAGAAGATGCAATCTGTGAAGATCAATTATAACATTTATAATTAAGAGCTTCTTATAATAGTGAAATTCTTTCATCACTGATATCACTACTTTGAGAGTCTTGTAATAGTAATTACTGTTAGAATTGATTATAACAGCTTATAATAGTTTACTTTAATTAAGAAACTCTCACAGTAGCAGATCTGCTGAACTCAGAGACTGAGTGAGTTCTGATTCAAGATAGAGCATATTAAGAAAACTAAGAACTCAGCAGATGAACTCTCTCACAGATCAGACTATATTAAGAAGATCAGAACAACTGATACAGAGAGACTAGAGAAGACAGAAAAGCTTCATAAAATGCTTAAACTGAGTATTATAAAGAGATTAACTGAAGAGTCTCTTAATTTCTTATAAGAGAAGAAGAGAGAGAGAGAGAAGAAGTCTATACAACTACTCTCTATAATACTGAGAGTTAATACTCTGAGAATCTCTGTGAGAATTCTTGAAGAGAGTATCTATAATCTGAAGAGTTTACAGACTTTGAGAAGCACTGTAGAAGATCTAATGTAAGAAAAAACAGAGTATAAGTCTTTATAAGATCTTCTGTTCAGATTGTCTGAACTGTAACTGAAGAATAAATATACTCAGTATATTCAGAAACTGCTCACAGCAGAGATTAATTCTGCAGAAATAAAGAATTGAAAAAATTAAATAATCTCTTATAAAGAGAGAGCTGAATTTATATATCTATAAATGAGTTTCTATATATAGAACTTATTAAAAGGTATTATGACTCTTCTCTAGTGAGTTATTTTATAGATACTAGAACTCATGAGTTACTCATAAGAAAATACTTCTGATCAAAGATACAAGAACTTATGAAGAAGATAGTGAATTCTTATACTATTTATCAGAATTCACAGATAGTGTAGTTCAGATTATATGAAGAACTTACTTCTCTACTCATTTTACAGAAATCTTGAAATCAGCTAGAAATAAACATTCTTATAAGTCTCTCTGAAAGTAAGAATATATATGATACCTGCTTTGACAGTATGCTGATGATAATGAATCACTTTATTAAGATAACACACTTTATATTTATCTATAAGAACTTAAAGTCAAAGAATCTGACTTATATCTTTATTTATAATGTGATTCAGTTGTATGAATTATCTGTGAACATTATCTCAGATAGAGAATTAATTTTTATAGAAGAGTTCTGATCTGATCTGATGACTATACTGAAGATCTCATGAGATTTAAGTACAGCTTTTCATCAATAGACAGATGATTAGATAGAATATCTGATGAGTATATTAAAACAGTATCTGCAGTGCTTTGTTAATTATAATCAGAATAACTGAATACATTGATTATCACTCACAGAGTTTATATATAACAACTCAAAGCATATTAGTATAGATAAAATCCTCTTTGAGATACTCACTAAGACTCACTTATAAATAATCTTGATGAGTCTGTAAGAGTATACTATAGAGTGTGATAATGCTCATGATCAGGCTGAGAGAAATCAGAATATCTGAGAGAAAGCTCATAAATTCTTGAGAAAGACTTAAGAGTATCAGAAAAGATACTATGACTTCAAGCATATTATAAAGAGTTTCAAGAAAGATGATAGAGTCTGACTAAGTCTAGAAAACATTATTATACAGAGATTTAGTAAGAAGCTGAATCTCTTACAGATAGAGTCTTATAAGATTGTGAAGAAAGTTAGCTCATAGTTCTATAGATTGAAACTATTATCTAAGTTACAGATATACAATATTTTTCATGTCTCTTTGCTTTATAAATATAAGAAATTCTCAGAAGAGAACTCTATGACTCATCACTCTATTTATAAAGCATTAGAGAGTGAAAGAGAATATCAGATTAAAGAGATTATTAACTCAGAGAAGTGAGATCACAAGCTCTGATTCAAGATTCAGTGATAAGAATATTCTAATAAAATAAATAAGTTCACTTAAGAATCATCTGAGTAGATAAGACATCTGCAGAAGCTGAGACATGACTTTCATACTATGAATTTTAATAAGTCAGAATAATGTAATCTTTACTAAGAATCTGATTGTGAGAAAGATATTAACACTGTTATTTGTAAATTCTAGTCTATAAGATAATGAGTTTCTACTGAAATGAATAGTTCATGATATATACAAAGAGAAGAAGAAATCATATTCTCATTAAAAGCTAAAAAATAAAAAAACAGAAACAGGACTATAAACACAATTTAGAGATTAATAAAGAAAAAATAAAGAAAATTCACACTTACATTCTCAATATTTACAACACTTAATTCTCTCACAACTATTAATTTCTCTCTTCAAAGAAGCAGAGAGTATTATATCTGTAGTACAGACAATTGTTATATTTAATATGAAGATTATCAGAAATGCACAGACTTCAGAGAAGCTGAATATCAGAGTATACATAGTTGCAGCAGAATCTTGAGAACTAGTTATCTGCATATATGACTAGATATCTTTTACAAAGCTATATCTGCTTTCTCAGTTATGCTTAGACTGACCGTGTGACCGTGTCTGAGACCAGGATCAAATTTTTTGATAGTTTCATTACCAATTCGACTGATCCCATTACACGGTTTTAACATTCAATAGTAGTTTCATACTGTCCCAGTGGGACTTACTGTCTACTCTTGTCACATTTTTCAAATGAGACCATGATTTCCACTTCTCAATTTAAATTATTTTTATTGCTTTAAATGACTTTAAATCTCATTTGAGCATTATCAAAAGGCGTTACTTTTTAAGAAATTAAAAATAGTCTAAAAAAAACCTTAAAATGTCTAAAAATAGTAACTTTATGCCAAGAATGAGACTAAATGGGACCAAATGAGACCACTTTCTCATTTTTTTCAAGTCATGGTTCCATTTTAAGATCTCATATATGGTCACTTTGCATGTTTTTTTAATGACTAGTCCCAGCGGGATTCACGCCAAGAAATGTATGAGATCAGATCAAATGAGACCAAATGTGAAATTCATGGTCCCAGCGGCCAGTCTAGTTATGCTGAAGTATTCAGCTCAGAAATAATTGAGATATGAAGAGAAGACTTATCTGTTCAGATTAACTTCTGTTATAAATTCATAGTATTCACATTGCCTTGATTATCTGAATTTTATAAATACTCAGAGACTTATCTTTCATTAACTATGAGATTGCAGAAATGCACTGCAGTGTGAGAATCATTAATAGAAAACCTAGACATATTTATATATATCTGATCAGAGATTATGTGAATAGAGAGAGAGTGATTGTAGATCTGTGAGACTATAGAAGACACTGATAATACTGAGAGCTTTATAAGAACTGTTAGCTAGAGTCTGTAAGAAATTACTTACAGAGAGACTTATAGCAAAGAGTGAGACTGTGCTGCTTGAAGTCAGAGACTGATCTGAGAGAGACATGAGGTTGACTGCTAGCCTGAAGATTGAATGCAGTGATAGAGCTGAGAGAAGTGAAGATACTGTTATAAGCAGTGACACTTCTACTTCATCAGTTAGTAAAAAGTGATTAGAGAAGTTGTAGAGACACTTATAAGAAGCTCAGCAGTAGTCAGATATTGTTTATAAAGATATTGAAATTGAAAAATTTTTATTCTTGAGAAGTTCTTGAATTAATACACAGATATTGTCAGAAACACTCTCTCTCTATTATCTGAGTGAAAACACTTTATAAATAAATAAGAATACTCACAGTTTGTGAGAATGAGAGCTGTTATAGAAAAAGAAAAAAGAAGATAAGATTCTACAGACAGATCTGAGATATTTATACTACTTTAAAGAGATTTATTTACACTGTGAATAATCTCACAGAACAGTCAGATCACTCTAGTAAATAAAGAATAATTATAAATTACAGATCTGAATCTTTCTATATAACTATAAAGAGTGATTACAGACTGTAGATATCTTAATTCTATAATTCTACAGAGTTGATGAAAGAATGAAAAATTCCTGACAATTCTACAGTATTAAAGAACAATGATTCATAAGAATAAGTGAAAGATTAACTCATAAATACTTCTCTTTGATAAGAATAATCTCACAGAGAGTAATTTATCTATGAGATGAATCTGTATAATAGTTATACAAAAATCTCATGAAAATGATTAAGAGTCAACTGAAACTCTTCTATATAAAAGATGTGAGATGAATCTGTATAATAGTCAGAGAAGAATCTGTAGATTACAAAGAATCTCATGAAATAAAAAACTGAGTGATAGACTCTTTTCTCTTTATAATAATAAGAGATTTTTCCTCACTGAGGTTTTTTTATATAGATATGAAGAATTTTTAGTGAGTATCACTGCAGTGCTGAGCTGATTCTATGAAGTCACTCAGTGAAAGACTTCACAGATGAAGTCTTAGAGAGAAAGAGATATATAAGAAATTCTGCTTCTTACAGATTCTTTATCTCTATTTCTATCTCTCATGTAATCAATAGAGTTAGCAGCTCTTGACTACACACAACTATATAGACTGGAGTTCATGAATACTATTCATAACTCAGCTTAAATGCTATTATATATTTGACTGCTACATTTTATCTTTCTACTGTGAATACTTCTAGTAGTTAACAGTACATATCATGCCAAGCTCACAGTAATCACTTTATCACAAACTCACTTGATTTTTTGAATAAGAACCTGCTGATAGATTCATTGAAAAGCCCTCAATTGTATGAGCATTTTGACCCCATCGCCGACCGCATACCCTGTGTGGTGATGAAGATATTCAGCCAAACATGAACCAGACATTGTTTAAAACTTCTGTGTGGGATTATCCCTCATTCACCCCTATCACATCACAATCCCAGGCCAAATTGCCATACAAATTGTAAGGTGAAGAGATCTTATCATATGTACCAATCTTCTTGATTTTGAAAGATTCCTGATCTGTAATTGTGAAGATATCTGAGAAGTGATCTCTGTGAAAACCCTGTCCATCTTTGATGTTTCAAAACATCAATGCCAAGTCTCACCCTTGTACCGCCCTTTTCAATCTGGCTCATCTCTGACAGAAAAATACAAAAAGATATCTCAGCAACAGTATTTAATACATAATCAGCAGACAATGAGTCAACAGCACATCAATAACTATAAAATCAGTATATTTCAAGATCTGACTGAGTCTTTGATCTCTGCACAGTGAGATATATTAAATCTAGTTTTAATATCTCAATATTCAATAGATTCTGTAAGGAATTGAGAACAGTAATACTAGGTTTCTATTGAATTTGAGAATTAACTTTATATTGATATAATCATTGACAAAGTCTTCTATTTTGAGATATAAATAATCAGTTCCTCTACATTCTGCTGACAATATTTATATTATTATATAGAAACAGACTTATATTCTCTATAATATCAAGACTCTGAAGAGAGAAAGTCTTGATAGATAATATATAATAGTGCATATCTTAGCAGTTTCTATCTCATTCTTCTGCAGCAGTTAATACAAAAAAAAAAAAAGATCTTAGAAATAGTTTTTTACTTCTCTTGAAAAAGTAAGATGTTTTTCTCTGGATTTTATATAATATTCTTACAAAGAATTAAAAACAGAGCTGTTTTCTGTCAAAATTTCATATTCTTTTAAGTAAGAATTACTTTTTCAGTGACTGAAGAGCTTTTATTAATACTTAATTCTTTTTTACACTCTTTATTAACTGATTTGAGTTGCACACTTGTTGTGTGAGAAGAATTGAATAATTTAGAATAAAATTGAATAGTTTTAATCAATTTCTCTGTAAAAAATTGATTTATTTTTTATCAGTTTTTCTCTCAAAAACTGTTATATTATCTGATTTATTATCAATTGATATCATACTTTTCCTCACTGTATCTCAAGAAAGAGATTATAAAGATTGTATTAATTTATCTTAAAAATCAATTTTAGTTTATTAGATTCTCTTCAAAAATCTAATCTAGTTACTGAACTAGTGTGAAAAAAATCAGGTGTTTTATATATAAAAGTCTTGTATTCTTCTTTTAAAATAATCTGATCAACTTTTCAATTGAAAACAGACTTAGAAATCTCTTAATTGAAACAGTCTGACTAACTTTTCAAAAGAGTTTAATAAATATCTCAATTGAAACAGTCTGATCAACTTTTCATTAAGTGAGAATAATGAGTTCAAAAATACACTCAGTTGATGTGGAAAAAGATGCTTTCTCAAATGCTATTTCTGAGATTAAAATTCTGAAGAGAAGAAAGAAAGAAGAAATAGAGAAATAACAAGTTCTTGAAATACAGAAACTTGAAAAAGTAAGCAAGATTCTTAGAAAGTAGTGTCTAAGTGAGATGAATAAAGAAGTTCTGTTAATTCTTTATACTCAGACTAGACAACTATAGAAGATGATCAAGTTCAAACTTGAAATTTGAAACACAGTTCAAAAAACATTGAAAATTTCTAGTACAATCACTGACTCTTTATCTTGCTCTTCTTTCTTTTTTCTACTTCTTCTTCTTCTTTGAATCAGAAGAAAACATATGCTCAAGCAGCTGAATCTGCTATTTCTAAATCTGCTGTCTCAAAACCTGCTTAAAATCCTGAGAAAACTGAGAAGAATACTGCTCATACTTCTATTCATAGAAAAGTGAAGAAAAAAATGTAAAAAGAGAAAAATCTTCAAATCTTCAGAAATAGAAGACTTATTCTCAAAGTTTCAAATCAGAATATTCTGTAAAGAAACAAGCTAAACTCAAATCTTATTTTTAGAATCAGAAATGAAATTAATCAGCAGTTCTTTTCTCAGTTAATAACTGATATTGAAGTTCAAAAATCAGTTATAGCTTCAATTGAGTTATTATTCTTTGAAAACTTCATTATTCTGACTACAATACCTGAATTCAGTGCTGAATTCCTTATTCAGAATGAGAATCTCTGAAAGTCAGTAGTAGAATCTTTGCTAAACATAATAATTCTATCTAAGAGAGATGAAAAGTGAGATAAATTCATTGTTTATAATATTTCAGTTGAAATTTTTGACTGTGAAGTAGAAATACTACTTCTTAAAAATGAATTGAAAGAATATAACTCTATTCAACTGAGAAAAGAGTCTGTATAACTAAATTCAATTAAGTTCAGACAAAGCAGGAGAAATGCCTCTGTTCTAGTATATATAAAAACACTTGAACAGTCAAAGATCTCTGAAGTAAGAGTAGCAGATTTGAAAATGAGAGTTTATGAATATAAAGACTCAAGAATGAATCTTAAAGCTCAAACACAGTATTTAAACTATCAAAGATATGAATACTTTATAATCTTATATTTTAGAGACTCAAAATATGCATTCTGTATCAGAGATCATAAAACTAGTGAGTATAAATGTGAAACATGCTCAAAGAGTGATGAAATATATTAATACACTCCACTTAAGTGCTTCAATTGTAAAGAAAAATATGCATCTAGCTCAAAAGAATGTATATTTGCTTCAAGAACTCAAAAGAACTGAAGAAAAGATGAAGTTCAAAGTCAATCTAGAACTGAAGAGAAGAGTCAAGTCAGTAAACTTACAACTGCAAGCTTAAAAAGAAGAAACTCTTAATTATCTAAATCTTCAAACTTCAATTCTTCAGCTAAATATAAACAGAATTTGAATTCTCAAACTTCTGTTAAGATTAGAGAATTGAGAAATGACTCTGATGATAAACTAGATATAATGTAAGCAGTTGAAATTCCTACTTTTTAAAATAGTTATAATCTACTATCTGATGATAGTGATTAGATTCTACTCTATCTCTACTCTCTTTTAGTATGAATATACAATGAAAATAACAAAAAAAGTTTAAAAACTCTTCAAAAATCACATTTATTTAAAATAATGTGAATAGAAACTTAAATTATATTTATTCTTGTCTTCAAATTGCATTTGAATAAAAAGTTGATTTTATACTGCTTCAGAAACCAAATTTTGATACTGAGTAAAAATACATTATTTCTCATTCAAGCTACTACTGCTTTCTATCTCAAAAGTCTGAGATAAAGTCAAGAGTAGTGATCTATGAAAGAAAGAGATCAAGATATCAATTTAATCTAAGATTTGATATCATATCTGACCCTCATATTCTGGTGAGTGATATTATAGATAAAGAAAATAAGTTTGATATTATACAGCTCATAAATATCTATAATAAAAAGTCATTGAAGAAAAATAACAATATCTGAACAATTAATAGAGGATTTCTGAACATAACTTTATCAAGAAACTCTATAATTCCAGAAGATTTCAATGCACATTATCTCTGATGAAATTCAGAATGTAAGAGAGTAGTAAGAGCTGATAATCTGATTAAATGAATCTTTGAGCATTCAATAGATTTGATTAATAAGTCTGATTAACAAACATTCTTTAGAAAAGACATGAAATAGAAATCTATTATAGATCTAATCTTCATATTATAAAATCTAATAAAAAAAAGACTTGTAAACTGATTTATTGATTCAAATGAGACATCAGAATCAGATTATGAGATTATTTAATTTAATATTGAACTGAGTGAAAAATAAATAAGTGAAAATTCTCTTCTCTCTAATCAGTTTAACTTTGAAAAAGCTGATTGAAAAGCAGTTGAAGAAAGTATAAAACTGTTAAAATCTGAAAGACAGAGTAAGTTATATTGAAATTCTGATCAAGATATCTCAAATGAAATACTTAAGAATAGAGTGTAGCTCATTACATCTATTATTCTAACAACTGTTAGAGATAATATTTCAAAGAGAAAATCTTCTGAGTATTCAAAATCTTGATGAAATGAGAATATCTCATCTAAAAGAAAAGAATTAGCTACTGCTAGAAGAGATTGAAAGAATGATATAATATCTGATAAAGAGTTCAAAGCTGTCAGAAATGAATATTTTTCAGATATTAAAAGAGCTAAAACAGACTGCTGGAATAAATTTCTTAAAGAAGCATAAGAAAAGAAAGTTTTTAAAGCTTTTAATTATACTAAAATAAGAAGTGTAGCAAAACTTCCAGCCTTAGAATATAAGTTTCAGAATGAATTATATACAGTAAACTCTTTTGAGAAAAAATGTCAAGCTTTCATCATAATTCTCTTTCAGAACTCATCAGATTCAAATTCAGATAAAGAGAATATATCACTTCATAACTATATTGATGAAAATGACTGAGAATAATCTGAACTTATACAAGATGAATTAGAGTCAGCTATCTTCTCAAGTTCAATTAAAACTGCTGCAGGGCCTGATTCAATTAATCACTTAATCATTCAAAATACATATTTCTACTTAAAGAATGAATATTTTGAGCTCTTTTTCAATCTCTTGAAAAATGAGTATTATTCTGAATGCTGGAGAGAAGTCACTGAAGTGATTCTTATAAAATCTAATAGAAAAGCTTCAATTTCTAAGTTATATAGAGTAATATCTCTATTGAACTGTCTAGAAAAGGTTTTAGAAAAAATAATAGCTACTTAACTATCTTTTATAAGCTCTATTAATGATTCTCTTCTATTTAGTGAATAAATAAGAGATAGAAAACAATGCTCTGTAATTGACACTATTCTCTCAGTTATTTATAATATTTAAATAGCAAAGTATGAAGATCTAGTCTCAACTGCAGTTTTTATTGATATAAAAGATATATTTAATTATGTTTTAAAGTCAAAGTTAATTCAGACTTTGAAGATGTTAAAACTGTCACTTTCTCTAATAAAATAAGTTAACTATTTTATATCTAAAAGAATTATATAACTATTCTTTGATGAAATAAAATACAATAAGACTGAGATAAAAATAGAAGTACTGTAAGAATCTTTAATCTCACTCATTTTATTTATAATATACACTGTATATCTATTCAAGAATAGAGATATGAAAATAGTCAGATCTCTAAGTTATATGAATGATATTGATCTAGTCTACAGTTCAAAAACAATCAAAGAGAATTTAGAAGTGATTGAAAAAGCAGTAAAGAAAATCTTTATTAGAGCAGATATCAATCAAATTCAATTTAATATGAATAAAACTAAGTTAATTCATTTCTTTTCTAGATTCAATGAGAAAGAACTATATCTAACTCTTTTAAATAAAGAGATTAAACCCAGTTTGAATATTAAATGATTAGAAGTATGATTAAACTTCAAGTTAAATTTTAAATATTATATTCAACAAAGAACTATCAAGATAGAAAGACTATTAAATAGCATAATCAGACTATTAAATACAGAGAGAGGTCTATTCTTCCAGACTATGAGACAGTTATATATAACCTGTATTATCTCAGTAACTGATTATGAAGTTCAAGTTTGATGAAATAATCAAGAAAATTTCACTGAACTCTTTCAAAGTCTGTAAAACAGAGTTTTGAGAAGAATTCTGAGAGTATTCAAATCATCTTCTATTAAAGTAATGAAAATTGAAGCTTCAATTCTTTCTTCTGCTATTAGATTTGAAAAGACCTGTATAAACTATACTCTGAGAGTTATAAAGATGAGCTTAAATTATATAATCAGAGAAAGAGTCTCTTCTTCATTTTCATTAATTAACTCAGAAAATGAACTGAATTGAAATAGATTTCTTGATTGAAATGAAAATAAGTCTTCAAAGAAAATATTCTCTCAACTATACAGACTATACTCACTGATTAAAAATTAATTTTCTTCATTAAATATTGAAAAAGTTGATCATGAGAAGATATCTCTCTGAAGAGAAAAGCTTGAATCTCTCATAGACTTGTAAATAAGTGAACTATCTAAAGAGAGAGAATATAAACAGCATTTGAAGAGAATCTCTATAATTAATATAAAAGACTCTATTCTGATTTATTCAGATGGCTCAAAAAATGAGAATTTGAATAGATTAGATACAGACATTGCTTACACTGAAGATAATATCAATTTTGTCTCAGACTTCTGAAATTTGAACTGTGAATCTGAAGTCTTCGATACTGAACTATTTACAATAATGAAAGCTTTCAAACTCGTTAAAATAAATTCTTATAAAAGAGAAAATAGTTTGAAAGAGATATGAATATTCTCTGATAGTCAAGCTGCTTTAAAAAGACTTAGAAATAGTCAGATTTATAATCATTAAATGAATCTTGAACTGATTTTAAACTCTGTTTTAAAAATTCAAAAGAGAAGAATATCAAAACTGATAATTTATCTACACTAAGTTCCTACTCATATAAATATTCATGACAATGAATTGACTGATTCAGCTGTAAAAAAGAGTTCAGAATTAAGCAGATCTATGCAAAAAATAGTGTTCTGATCTTTTATAAAGAGAAAGATAAATGAATGTTGTTTAGATAAGTGAAATGAAAGCTGGCAGAAACAAAAGAAGAGTATATATAATTCAAGATTTGAAATAAAACTTAAGTGAAAATCTTGTTTAATTGTGGCAGGCTGCGCCCGATCAATCATATAGAATATTCTGTTACACTTCACAGATTTCAACCGCTTCATTCTCGCATGTGTACACTCCGATTCTCGGCCATTCTCAATCACCAATCCTCGGCCGCCACGAACGCGTATAGATTCTTCCACCCTGAAGCTCCACTGCATACATCATCACATATGTGTATAAATATTCACTTTAATTGCTGATTCTCACACTTTCTCTTTCTTTTCCTTCTCTAATGTTTTTCTCTTTGTTATATAAGATCTATATATTATACCGATCTATTCAGTGTAGGCCTCTTATACTAGAAAAATGTTCATTGTCTCCTTATTAGAAATGATTACTCACTGAGATATCTGAATGTATAATGACGCGTAAGAAATAGAGAAACAGTTAAACAGTTAAGTGAACACTGAGTTCTCAGATAGAAGCTTGCTTGCCAGTCACTCTGACCCTGTAACAAGATCTTATGAAGAGAGTAAGATCTTATAAGAGAATGTCAGTGAAAGACCTGAGAGTTCTGACATCTCAGATGTATAAGATATTCATACAATTACACATTCAATGATTAATATAATCATGTCTAACAATAATATAAGAGAACTCTTAAACAGAAGTATAGACACAATGTCACAGTGGCTCTGAGCAATGTTGAAATTACAATAACAATAAATAGCTGATATGCATGCAACTCAACAACATCAATATGAAGAGATTCAATGATTATTATAATAAGAAACTCATGCAATTTCAACATCTACAGAATTGAATATAAATGCACTGAAAGAACACTTAGATGCTTCTATATATTTCAATACTTCTGATCTCACTCTCTACTCATCATAAAGGATGAAAATGCTTATGAAACTGAGTGTACATGAAGATGTCATTGACTTGTTAATCAATCAAAGTTAATATATCAATGAATGATTGAAGAATTGTGTGAAACAGAAGTTTCATTCATGAATAAAAGTATGTGAACCAGTGTTGTGAATATCTGATAATATTATGAAATATCTTGATGTTCTTCTCTGAGACACTGCCATGTAATAGAAGATGTTAGATTGAATACAGAGTATCTGACAGAGAAACACTTCTCTTACAACATTTATCTCTGACTTTGATATCAAGATCTTAGAAGCAGGTGATTAATCTTGAGAGAATCAAATAAAGATTAGCATGCTTAAGAAGACATTAACTTTTGAACTCTTACAGACTCTCATAAGTGTAAATAAAGACTTAACTTATGAAGGCTTCTGCACACAGCTTCAGATATTGAATGACTGTCTTATCAAGCTTAAGACTATACAGAACAGTGACAGAAGATATTATATCTCAGTCACTTATACACCTGCACTGAAGAATAACAATGATGCAGATGCTATGAATTGAGTAGACTTGAATGTCTACACATAAGCAAGAGTCTCTGCTGTCTGAACAGGCTTCTGAGTTCCTGGGATCACTTCTGAAGAAGTTACTGATTGATGTCAATGAGAAGTGTGTATCAACTGTAATTGATCAGAACACATTGCTTTCAACTGTTGATCAGTCTATGTGCCTTCTTACTCAAGAAATGAATCAGCATCTGTTCACATCAATCACATTGCAGTGAAGAAAGATTCAGAAGATAACTATAAGAATGTTCTGATGAAACAGAGAAAAGATTAGCTTCTATTCAAATTCACAAACAGAAGCTTGAAGAGATCAGATGACAATGATTTAAAGAGAAAATGATAATAAACACAATTCTTGTATCTACTGTGATCAATAACATGTATAATATGAAAGTTATGATAGACAGCAGTCTATGTTATTATATAATGATTAAATCTTCAGTTGTAAGATATTACAATCTTCAGTGTATTCTCTTATTAAAACTCTGACTTCTCACAGAATTTAATGACTTAAAAGACATTTCTATCTGTTATATGATGAAGTTGAACATAGATGTCAGAGAACATCAATGTGAAGATGTCTATATATATGAAGTCAATAATCTTGATTATAATCTTATATTAGAACTGATCTGACTATCTGAACAAGACATCTTATTAAATACTTGAAACAGAAGCTTAATATTCTCTAACAATGATAGGATTTACAAAGATGATATTCACAAGACTATGAATCTGACACAGATCTCTGTCAACACCTAGGAAATACTCTGAAAAGAAAGTTGCTGAAAAGATCATCAATAGGAGAATCATGTGATAATCTATTTCATCAGCCTGGCTGATATTAAGAAAGCTCTAGAGAAATTATTCTGTACTACAATAACAGATTCTCATACAAAACTCTCTTAATAATATCATGAATATCTAGATGTCTTCTGACAAGATAATACTATGAATATACCTTCTTTACAAGGCCCAGAAGTAGATCACAGTATCAAGTTAGAAAAGAAGAATGATAAGAACTCTGAGTCATTATGAGGCCTTCTTTATAATATGTCTCAAGATGAACTTCTTCTTCTTCAGAAGACACTCAATTATTATTATTATTCTTCAATTATAGATGTATGCAGTCAGAGACTATGACATCTACCCGAGAACCTTTAGTTCTCAGGGTTTTTCCTATATCTATAGAGTCAACTATTATACATTTATCAATTTCAGATATGCAAAATCGAGAATAAGAACCTCATATTTAATTGATTTAAATCATACTTCTTCTTTAATCTGACTCTGAGACTATTGTATAATGCACAATGCATTACAATATGCTCAGGATTTTCATTTGCATTGCAGAATGAGCACTCTGTTGAATCAAATCTATCATCAAATCTTTGTATATAGGATTTGAAATAACCATGTCCTAGTTTCAGCTGAATTATAGATGAGAATATTTTCTTTTTACATTTAATTGAACAAGATTTCCACTTTGATTTTGTCTCAAATCTTGAATAATGTATGCTCTTCTTTTGTTTCTGCTAGCTTTCATTTCACTTATTTAAACAAGATTCTTTTATCTTTCTCTTTATAAAAGACCAGGATACTGTTTTTTGAATAGATCTGCTTAATTCTGAACTCTTTTTTGCAGCTGAATCATTCAATTCATTGTCATGAATATTCATATGAGCAGGAACTCAATGCAGATGAATTATCAGTTTTGATATTCTTCTCTTTTGAATTTTCAAAACAGAGTTTAAAATCAGTTCAAGATTTATTTGATCATTATGAATCTGACTATTTCTAAGTCTTTTTAATGTAGCTTGACTATCAGAGAATATTCATGTCTCTTTCAAACTATTTTCTCTTTTATGAGATTTTATTTTAATAAGTTTGAAAGCTTTCACTATTGCAAATAGTTCAGCATCAAGGACTTCAGATTCACAGTCTAAATTTCAGAAATCTGAGATAAAATTTATATTATCTTCAGTATAAGCAATGCCTGCATCTAATCTATTCAAATTCTCACTTTTTGAGCCATCTGAGTAAATCAGAATAGAGTCTTTTATATTGATTGTAGAGATTTTTTCAAATACTGTTCATATTCTCTCTCTTTAGATAGTTCACTTATTTATAAGTCTATGAGAGATTCAAGCTTTTCTCTTCAGAGAGATATCTTCTCATGATCAATTTTCTCAACATTTAATGAAGAAAATTGATTCTTAATAAGTGAACATAGTCTATACAGTTGAGAGAGCATTTTCTTTAAAGTATTATTCTCATTTCAATCAAGAAATCTATTTCAATTCAGTTCATTTCCTGAGTTAACTGATAGAAATGAAGAAGAGACTCTTTCTCTGATTATATGATTTGAGCTCATCTTCATGACTCTCAGAGCATAGTTCATACAGGCCTTGTCAAATCAAATAGCAGGAGATGAAATTGAAGCTTCAATTTCCATTGCTTGAATAGAAGATGATTTGAATGCTCTCAGAATTCTTCTCAAAGCTGTGTTTTATAGACTTTGAAAGAGTTCAGTGAAGTTATCTTGATTATTTCATCAAACTTGAACTTCATAATCAGCTACTGAGATAATACAGACTATGTATAACTGTCTCATAGCCTGAAAGAATAGACCTCTCTCAGTATTTGATAGTCTGATTATACTATTCAGTAGTCTCTCTGCCTTGATGATTCTTTGTTGAATATGATATTTAAAATTCAACTTGGAGTTTAATCATACTCCTAGTCATTTGACATTCAAACTGGGTTTAATCTCTTTATTTAAAAGAGTTAGACTTAGTTCTTTCTCATTAAACCTGGGAAAAAAGTGAATTAACTCAGTTTTATTCATATCAAATTGAATTAGATTGATATCTGCTCTAACAAAGATTTCCTTTACTGCTTTCTTAATCACTTCTAAATTCTCTTTGATTATCTTTGAACTGTAGAGTAGACCAATATCATCTACATAACTTGAAGATCTCACTATTTTCATCTCTCTATTCTTGAATAGATATGCAGTGTATATTGCAAATAAAACAGGTGAGATTGAAGATTCTTGTGATACTTCTATTTTTATCTCAGTTTTATCTTATTTTCTTCCATCAAAGAATAGTTGTATAATTCTTTTAGACATGAAATAATTAACTCATTTTATTAGAGAAAGTGACAGTTTTAACATCTTCAAAGTTTGAATCATCTTAGACTTTGAAACATGATCAAATGCATCTTTTATATCAATAAAAACTGCAGTTGAGACCAGGTCTTCATGCTTTGCTACTTGAACATCATGAATAACTGAGAGAACAGTATCAATTGCAGAACATTGTTTTCTACCTCTCATTTATTCATTAAATAGAAGAGAATCACTAATAGAGCTTATAAAAGATAATCTAGTAGCTATTATCTTTTCTAGAATTTTTCTTAAACAGTTCAACAGAGATATTACTCTATATAACTTAGAAATTGAAGCTTTTCTATTAGATTTTGTAAGAATTACTTCAGTAGCTTCTCTCCAGTATTCAGAATAATAATCATTTTTTAAGAGATTGAAAAAGAGCTCAAAATATTCATTCTTCAAGTAGGAATATATGTTTTGAATAATCAAGTGATTAATTGAATCAGGCCCTGCAGCAGTTTTAATTGAACTTGAGAATATTGCTGACTCTAGTTCATCACATGTAAGCTCAGATCATTCCCAGTTATTTTCATCAATATATTCATGAAATGACATATTCTTCTCTTCTAAATGTGATAAGTTTTGAAAGAGAATTCTTATAAAAGCTTGATATTTTTCCTCAAAAGAGTTTGCTGTATACAATTCATTCTGAAATTCATATTCTAAGGTTGGAAGCTTTGCTACACTTCTTGTTTTAGTATAGTTGAAGGCTTTAAAAACTTCTTTTTCTTATACTTCTTCAAGAAATTTGTTTCAGCAATCTGTTTTGACTTTTTTAATATCTGAAAAATATTCATTTCAAATATCTTTGAACTCTTCATCAGATATTAAGTTATTCTTTCAATCTCTCTTAGCAGTGACTAATTACTTTCTTTTAGAAGTGATATTCTCATTTCATCAAGGTTTGAAATACTCAGAAGACTTTTTCTTTGAAATATTTTCTCTAATACTTGTTAGAAGAATAGATGTAATCAGCTTTACTCTATTCTCAAGCATTTCATTTGAGATATCTTGACTTTGATTTCAATAGAGCTCACTCTGTCTTTCAGATTTCAGCTGTTTTACTCTTTCTTCAACTGCTTTTCAATCAGCTTTTTCAAAGTTATACTGATTAGAGAGAAGAGGATTTTCACTTCTTTGTTTTTCACTCAGTTCAATATCAAATTGAATAATCTCATGACCTGATTCTGAGGTTTCATTTGAATCAATAAACCAGTTTATAAGTCTTTTTTCAATTAGATTTTGTGACATGAAAGTTAGATCTATAATAGATTTCTGTTTCATGTCTTTTCTAAAGAATGTTTGTTGATCAGACTTGTTAACTAAATCTATTGAATGCTCAAAAGTTCATTCAATCAGTTTATCTGCTCTTACTGCTCTTGTGCACTCTGAGTTTCATCAGAAATGATATGCATTGAACTCTCCTGCAATTATAGAGTTTTTTAAGAGAGTTATATTCAAAAATTCTCTGTCAATTGTTCAGGTATTGTTGTTTTCTTTCAATGATTTTTCATTATAGATATTTATAAGTTGAATAGTATCAAACTCATTATCTTTATCTATAATGTCACTCACTAGAATATCAGAGTCAGATATGATATCAAATCTCAGATTAAATTGATATCTTGATCTTTTTCTCTCATAGATCACTACTCTTGATTTTATCTCAGATTTTTCAGAAAGAAAGCAGTAATAGCTTGAATGAGAAATGATGTACTTTTGCTCAGTATCAAAGTTTGATTCTTGAAGAAGTACAAAGTTGACTTTTTATTCAAATGTAATCTGAAGACAAGAATAAATACAATTTGAGTTTCTATTCACATTGTTTTGAATAAATGTGATTTTTGAAGAGTTTTTAAACTTTTTTTGTTGTTTTTGTTGTACATTCATACTAAAAGAGAGTGAAGATAGAGTAGAATCTAATCACTATCACCAGATAGTAGATTATAACTATTTTGAAAAGCAGGAATCTCAACTGCTTGCATTCTATCTAGTTTATCACCAGAGTCATTTCTCAATTCTCTAATCTTAACAGGTGTTTGAGGATTCAAATTCTGTTTACATTTAGCTGGAGAATTGAAGTTTGAAGACCTAGATAGTTGAGAGTTTCTTCTTTTTGAGCTTGCAGTTGCAGATTTACTAGCTTGACTTTTCTCTTCAGTTTTAGATAAGCAAGCTTTACACCTTTCACAGAATAGATATAAAGAATTTATAAGAAGCAGGATTTCTTATATAAATATAATATTTTACTTTACTTTACTGTATTTTATTATTTATTTTATTCTATATTTTAATTAATTTTATCTGTATTGTTATAATTTAAGACTTTATTATAGTATAAATCTTAATATTTATAAATTACATCTTAAAAAGTTCAAATAAAGAAGAACTTTTAAGATATTAATATTTGAAGTGAATCAGGTTGTTAAGTGGTGAATCACATTAGTCATTGACATATCTCTCTTGTAATTATTTTCTCCTTTCTCTTCTCTCTTTCCATTCCCCTTCCAATGGCAATTTAGATAGAAGACACAAAACATGTCCTTTTCTCCAGGAGGTACATGTGGATACAGAATGGAAGGGGGAAACAAAGAAAAACAAAAAAAAGAAGAAAAAAAAAACGGAAAACGGAAAACAGAGATCAATCAACTCTTGAGCTAGCAGCCATAAAACAAGCCCAAAAGTTCTCTCCGCATAATCGGATAACTAACTGGAATTTCAAGATACGATCAGAAATCAGGAAATGAGTGTGATTTAGGCAATGTTTGGTAGAAAGAGTCACTTGAGAAAGGGGAGGGGGAATGCAGAACAGTAGCAAGTTCTGAATTGCGAAAAATATCTGATGAATAGTCAATGCACAACCATCAGTTTCTGTTGTATGCATGCATTCCTGCTGTGTCTCAACCAAGCATTGTTTCATTCTGTTAGGAGACAGGGCAGCGGCGGGGCGGGTGCCCGGTGCTACCTGGTATATAAAAGAAACAAATCAAAGTTTAACAAACAGTAAGAGTCAAACAAGAATGATGAGAAACAAAATGTATGGGGAATATGAGATGGGATATAGTAAGTGAGAAATACAATACGGGGGAAAAGGTGGAGATAATAATACACAAAAAATGTAGAGCTACTTGAGTAATGTAACGTAGGATGGGGGAAGAATATGGTTAGATGGATGGATAGATTTTCCATCTTTTTCCATCACTCGCTTTATCCCGTTCCCCATCATCTGTTACTCCTCCAGATGTGGAGTTTTTTCCTCGGTGCTTCAGACTGGTACTGACGTTAGACGGCGGGATTTCACTGTTGGTTTTATAAATAGTAATAGATGGCCCCGAAAAAACAAAACACAACATAGGGATGGACGGACAGGACAGCTTTCGTTCGTCGATTCGGCTTGTTTCATACTAGCTCCTCCCCCCTCCCCCCTCCCCACCTCCTCCTCATCGCTGCTAGTTTTTGCAATCTTTTCTTTTCTTTTCTCTCAATTAGTCGGGTGGTGCAAAATCATATATTATACAAGGGTCGTAGGATAGTAGAATGATAGCCGTGTTGTGTGGTCGGATTGCGGTATTAAGTTTTTTATATCGCGAGGGCGCGGCGGCTAAAAGATAGGAGATAGGAGATGTGGAGGGGAGAATCCTGGTTCGGACGGGACGGTGGGCATGGGATGGACGGGGATAAGAGGTGAGATGGACTGCGTTATTGTAGCGGGGGGTAGGGAATGGTGAGAGGCATCCATCCGGAGTGGATCGTATGTGATGCTGGGAGTCGTAGTGTAAAGGGGCATTATTAACGGGAGAAGGGTGACTTGGAGGCGTTGGTGAGGTCATCCTATTCAAACAAGGGTGAGTATTTGAGCGAAAGTAAACCAGGTAAGAAGAAGTGAAACGAAAAGAAAAGGAAAGGAAAAAAAAAAAAAAAAAAAAAAAAAAAAAAAAAAAAAAAGACTAACCATATGATTGCACATGGCGACGAAGAGGTCAAAGAAGAGTTTCCCTCCAATCTCCATTTCCATCTGCATGGTGCCACTTCGCTTGAAGGTCGATCTGCTGCGGATGATCAGGGCAAGATAATGGGCACGGAGCTTGGAATCGTTGTCCGGGGTGTTTGCATAGGCGAATCGAGCACTAGAGAGAATCGTGCTACATTGCACCGCGACCTGAAGCCCCTGTTTTCGGAGAGCGAGTCGTTTCAGGTCGTCCAAGCCGTATCGTTCTGCAGCACAGCTTTTGGGGAAAAGAAAAAGAAAACGGAACTGGTTAGCTCAACTTCAATTATGAAGGAGGATACAATGAGCTAAAAGTACAACGGAGAGCAGGGAGACAAACTAGACAGCGGTATCCTTCAAGATAACAGCCCCATCCACCTGGTTGATAATAGTCGACTCGGACGCTTGCTCACTCGAACCATTCCCAGCATTCTCCAGCTCCCAGACATCTCGGCGTTTATTGTGCATTAAGCGTGGGTAATAGTCGCCCTTGTAGAGGTACTCGAGGATGGACGAGAGGATTTCTGGCTGCTCATCGGGCAGATTGATTCTCTTGCCGTGGGACTCGAGGAACTGGCCTCGACAACAGGTGGCGAAGAAGGGTGAGATGCACAGGACACCCTCGTGAGCAGCAAAGAGACGTTGGTCGGGGCCGACGCAGAGGGTTATAATGGCAGAGGTAAGGTTGCTGCTACATGTGAAATATCTAGGTCAATACTTGTGTGCAGCTCAATGTAGATGCATATTTGCTTGAGGCTGGGAAATTGTCTTGTGTTGACTTACGTGCCAGCTGGAGGGCTATCTGGTTTGCGAGCAGCCCTTTCAGCTCGTCTGGTGGTTGTTGACGATGATGATGCAGGATCTCTGAAGGATCTCTTTGATCGAGACGAGGATTTACCCGCTCGATATTTGGAAGAAAAGCTCTCCGTATGGCTTTGGGATGACCGTCTAACAAACATGATTCCAGCTGGGGTGTTTCTGTTCTTCGAGGGGGGGTGGTTGGTTTATTTAGTTGGCCTGTTTTTCTTTTCTTTTCCCAGACAAGCCAAAATATCAGCTCGGGGGGGCAAGCAATGAATGCAATTCGAATAAATATAGCTAACAGCAAGCCTTGGTATGTAAAATGAACACAAACTATCCTGGAAGTCGACAGAATTTGAGATTTGACAGCTTGAGAACACCCGCAAGAGGAAAGGGAGAGGAAAAAAGAAAAAAGAAAAAAAGAAAAAAGAAAAAACCCCCTTCTCTCTCAGTCTCAGCCACACCTTTTAAGCACAGATATATATATAAGGAACGGTATCAGTATTATTATATACCCCGTTCATAACAGGGGGCTAGGCAGCGTCCACTCCGCAGTAGTTCATCTCCGCTCCAAGTATCACTAAGCTAGCAGCACAGCAAAAAAAAGAAAAGAAAAGAAAAGAAAAGAAAAGAAAAGAAAAGAGAAAAGGAAAAAGGAAAAGGAAAAGGAAAAGGAAAAGGAAAAGGCAAAGGAAGCAACAAGTCGCAAGTAGGAAGAGGGAAAAAAAAAAAGGAAAAAAAGAAACAAGGAACAAGGAAACCTGCACTGTTGTCCACGGCAGGGCAGCATCAGCACCTCTTTTTTCCCCCTTGGTTCCAAAAACTAAAACTACAAAACATCTTATACAGAGTAACCTTCTTACTCCGTGCAATCTCTCTCTCTCTCAATAATAATAATGGGAATTGGGGGAAATCTCTTTATCAAGAACAGAAGAGGGAGACGCGGCTTGCAAAGCTGGGCGACGCGTAAAGTGGTTACGCGAGTTCAGGTGACTCACACGAAGTCATGTGCTGCGCTAGCAGCCCCGCAGCGGCCAATCATCTAGCACGACACAGCTCCATCAGCGCAGTCTTGGCGGCGCACACGGCAGAAGCTAACCAAAGATACATACTCCGTAATATACAGGTACCGGCTGGCTGGGGATGCGGTGCGATGCTTGTCGTTCACGCTGGTAATTATCGTATTGGTGGAAGCGATAAGTCTGTCTCGTGCTTGCTGCCGACTACAAAAACTATGGCGGATGTGACGTATCATGTATCTGCGTATATCCCAATACTCAAGGATTTAACCTAGCGCGAAGAGGCAGGCTGCTTTAATAATCATCATCCATGTCATCATTGCCAGCCATGCATGCAGCCATGCTGGCCCTATGGCCTGCGTAGAGGTTTGACAGGTGGCCAATCCAATCGTGGAACCTCATACACAGTAGTAGAGGAAGACCTGTTTGCACGGCTGTGTGAAAGCATTATTAAATTACGATCCCACACGCAGGCCCGGAAGGAGCCTCAGCGCCGGGGAAGGCCACAAGAAACAACAAAGCCTACTACATCCATGACGAGGATGATGACAGGAACCTTTTCCAGAGAAGCATATGGAGATGTCTGGTTAGCTATGTATCTCAGCTGCCACTCAGCACCCCAGACCCCAGGTAAAGAACACTGTTCCTTGAATATTGATTGACTCACAGCTCACAAGTATATCCTCTCTGTACATAGATCTATGTTGACAAATACCAAATACTGGAAATGCACCAATAATACAAATATCTAGTACGCCCGTCGGGATGGACAAATTCTCGCGTGGCCGATGGATGTACATGTACTATATACTCTGTGCTCCGTACACAATCCAGAGCCGGCGGTTGAATTGGGCCGCGAATCTGAGTTAGCAACTGACTTTACGCTGAGGCGGGAACTCGGGAGCACTCTACCAGGCGCGTGTAACCCATATCATAGATAGTAATACAAAATCGTCAAAAACTCCAGAGACTTGGATAGCAGTACGGGGCCGGCCCTTCAGCGATCCCCGCCCAACAGAAAAAACGTGGAGCAAGCTTGCACCATGCCCGGAAAACCGCAAGAAATTCATTACATTATGTTGGGGGTCCCGCGGTTGATCGGCCCTTCTACCAGTGATTGAGCTCTTTTGCCCCAGTAGCCTACACATTACTCAAAGAATGCATGACTAAGCCTGGCTAAACATGGCTTCAAGGCTGTTGATATTGACTGGGAATAGTAAGAGTTCCTCTTTATGTCTCTGTTGTGTTCTGCTTGCTGTTGCTAATCGCTACGTCAGCCCAAAGGCGTATTATTTAACGTTGAAGGAGATCGAGCAAGTGATCTCAGAAAGGCTACTCCAGCCTCAGTTGCTAAAAGAAAGATATGATGAAATAAATTTACCTTTGACAACCAGTGGATTGGCTACGATGATTCAGAGACGATAAAAATGAAGAGGCAATGAATGGACCAGCGAACATTGCTTTGGAGGCACGATGATTTGGAGCATTGATCAATAATATCCCACTCGCAGAAATTCCCAGGATCCCAGTAGAAGGGAACGCTGGAGGGACCCAGATCCTCACACCAAAAAATCGCTTCTGGATAACGCAATGTCTCATCTCATGGACACCATACTAGCACTAGGAACGCGCACGACAGTTCAAGGTGGAAGTGGAACAACCGCCCAACCAAGCAGATACAACTTCACCTGGGATCACCCAGTCAACAGTCACTGTATGAGCTGCATTTCACATCGATCTATCTAAGAACATCAAACACCGTTCTCTTTTCCACTGTACAATTATCTTCTGATATAGAATATTTAGCAATTCAACTATCTAGTGAGAGTGGCAGAATGCAGCTTTATTTTTACCAGGCGTACCCTCCGGGGGGAGATCACCTACTCCCAGGCCAAAGGAAGCGATGGCAATGTTATACGTGAGCTGTCTTACGCGACCGAGCAGGCGGAAGTTCTACACGCGCATATACCGGAATCGTGATGCGATTTCCAAGCTCGTTGCTCATCACCTCAGCATCTACCCTTCAGCTTGTCAAGTGGAAGTGGAAGAACCAAAGAAATGGATGAGTGGTAGCTTCAACCTCTGCGTCCCTGTCAACGTCAATACTTTTACGACGCGTAATCATGCGTTTTCCTCTTCCCTATCGCGTTGGCGAGAACTTTTCTTCCTGGCAACGCGGATGAGAAGGTGCGTTGTGAGGCTGCAACCTATGCTTGGATCAGCCAGGAGTGTCCTTCAGTCCCAATACCACATTTATACGGATTTGGTCTTTCAACCGGCCAGCTTGTGAGAATCTTTGTTCTTTTCTCCCTCACTGTTGTCATTTAATGTTGTTAAGACACTCTCTAGTTTACCGAGAGAGAGCATCTACCGTTTCTCACACGGCTATGGTATTTCCTAAAATGCACAATCCGAAAGCTGCTCCGACTTCCCCTTCCATCTCGACTCGTTCAACATCCAACCACTATCTCTAACAAACTTGGCCCGTATTTGCTATTAGATTTCATCGAGGAAGCAGATGGAAGGATGCTTTCAGATGACTGGCGTGACAAGCACGATGATGATCAGACACTACGGATGAATTTGTTCCGAAACCTTGCAAAAATCATCCTCACCCTCAGCCACAGGCCCTTGCCGAAAATTGGATCCTTCACGATTGATAATGATGGTTTTCTACGACTAGAAAACAGGCCTCTCGCTGCTGCTAAGTCGACAATTGTGGAAAACGAGGAGACACCTCTTGATATCCCCCGAGATCGTGTGTACCCTACAGTTGACTCTGATGTTAACGGTATCTTATCCGTCCACGATAGTTACTTACGCTACCAGCCAAATTCACTCGCTTGTGTTGCAGATTGTGTCACTCAAATGTCAGCATTATCCATGATGCGCGCTCTATCAGCCCGGTTTCTCGAGCCTGGTCTGAACCATGGACCATTTTATCTTAGCTTGACTGATTTACACGCAAGCAACATTCTTATTGATGACGACTGGAATATCAAGTATCTGATTGATCTTGAGTGGGCCATTTGCGCAACCATTGGAATTCATGCAGCTGCCTTACTGGCTAACTGGCGAGACTGGGGATGAAATAAGCCCTGATAAGTACAGCAAGCGTCATAAGGAGTTTGTGGAGGTGTTTAAAGAGCAGGAGCACAAGATTCACCCATCCCACTCCATGCAGTGTTCCTCCGTCATGAAGAGGTCCTGGGACACTGGTTCTTTCTGGTACATTTTAGCACTGCAGTCCCCGTCCGGCCTCAGCAAAGTCTTCTTCTATGCACGGATCCAACCCCAATTTACAATGGTGGACATGGACAGAGTTCCATTTCTTCTAACAACATATCAACATTGGACGCACGACGCAGCGGGATTTCTAAAGGCTAAGTCAAAGATAAGATGGAGTATAACGAGCGACTTCAACAGCTATTCGGGGTGGAGGACAAGGAGGTCAACGAAGGGCTCAAAAACGACCTAGACAGGTTTGAGCGTGCAAAATCAGCGTTGATATGAGCCGCGATACCTCTTCTCCCATATTCCTCTTCGATTATTTTGGATTATTTCCACTAGTCTCGCCTATTCTCCCCGCCGCCACAATAACATCTTTATCGACAGCTCTTTTTACCGCATTATCCAATTCCTCTGCCCCTCTCGCAAACCGAGCTTGCTGGGCAGCTTTTCTCGAAGTGGAGAGCTCCTTTCGTTCGTTTGCGTTGACTTTGATTGCCTCGAAAATAACAGGATCATAATCTTCGGATGACACAGAGTGTTTTTTCTCGGCGGACATGATAAGAGTGTAGGCAACGGGTGGAGACGGACAAAGTCCTTTTCAATTCCAAGGATCAAGAGTCATTTCGAGAATTGACTTGATTGGAGACATCACCGCTGCATTTCTAGGTTTCACGTCCACCCAAAAAAAAAAAAAAAAAAAAAAAAAAACCGCGTGGAAGCTCAGCCAACCCACATTGCGTAAACGTTGGGGGCCCCATAAGAACAAGGCTAGAAAGCCGACGGCGATAGCAAGTAGTGATGCATAATGCTTGCGATACGACGGCATCGCCGGGAAGTGTGGCTCTAGAAGGGAAGCCAGACCGGTTAAATATCCCCGGTATGTTGAATTCGGGATGTCTGGGAGGTTACCCCGACGCCAGCGCCGTAAAGATCACTTTTTGTAAGTGTCCAGGGGCCGAATGGAAGTGTCATTACGATGTCGAGTTCATGTTATTGTCATCCGTGAGGACTGACGAGTTGTTGCTGCCAGACAATCATCACCGAGCCAAGAAACAGGGGTTGATCGGCCGGATAAACATAGCACCGGACCTGGTCCGGGATTATGATTATGGTAATTTGACATTGAAGGGGGAAAAGCTGGGATATTTCTATAACAAGTTACCTGATGCACCTGTCTTCGCTGCCTGGTTGCCTGATTGCTGCCTTCGTTAGTATCCTGTCGATGAGCATCGAGGTTAATATGATGGTGATGGCACGTCAACGTCGATCTAAAATGGTACATCTATCCAATCACCCTCTCTCATCTGAGTTTCTATCATACATTTAATCCATCTATCATTAAAGGGAGAACAAAAAGTGAAAAACACCCATACAAATACATATCTCATCCTGATATAATCTCCCAAAGAGCGAGGCGAAATTTCTCCCCTTACTCAGACCGCGTCACACTCCTCAAATTCCCAAAACTCAACACATCCCCAATCCGCCCTGCCCCCGTAAACAACATCACCAGTCTATCAACCCCACACCCCCACCCGCCCGTCGGCGGTAACCCCCACTGCAGCGCCTGCACGTAACTCTCATCCATCTTCCCCTCCCCCTCCTCCTCCACCGCCTGCCCCTGGAACCCAAGCTGGATCTCAAACTTGCGCCTCTGCTCAAACGGTGAGTTCTCCTCCTCGTACATATTCACCATCTCCCGCTTGTCAACGAAGAGCTCCGCTCGCGCAGTCACCACTTGCCCGTTGGCCGGGTGGATGAACGATTTCGAGAGCGGCGAGAGACATTCCGGGTGGTTGATAATGAAGGTTGGGTTTTTGCATTGCGGTTCGAGGTAGATGGAGCTTAGGCGGTCGAGGAGGCGGGGGAGGGTTGCGTTTGTCGGCGGTGGGTGGTGCAGCTGTTCGAAGAGGTCGAGGATTATTTTTGCTGCTTCTTCAGTAGGCGTGGAGGCAAAGTCTGGGAGCTTGTGGCCCATTGCTGCCTCGAGATCTGGGATGAAGTCTAGGCGGCTGAAGGGCGCTGCGAAACTGGCTGTGGTTGGCGATAGGGTTGGTAGTGTTTGGTTTAGATTGTGAACGTGTTGCGAGAGACCCGTGAAAATGGACTCGGTCAGTGATATTAACGTTTCTAGGTCGGCGAATGCGTGGTAAAATTCACAGGTTGTGAATTCAGGGTTGTGAGTTTTATCGAGACCTGTGGATTTAACACCCAGTTTTAGATGATTGTTTTCTTGTTTCTCCCTGGAATTACAAGGTAGAAAAAATCCAGGGTAAGGGGGAAGAGAGTTTTTACCTTCATTGCGAAATGATTGGCCAATCTCAAACACCTTATCGAACCCGCCAACAACAAGGCGCTTGAGCCATAGCTCTGGAGCAATCCTCAGCGACAGAGGTCGGTCAGGAAATTCAGTTGCGGATGTCTCGAACGGCCTAGCAACCGCGCCGCCGGCAACAGATGCCAATATTGGCGTCTCCACTTCCATGAACGACTTGTCTAGGAAAAAGGTGCGTATGTACTGAATGATGGATGACCGAGCTCGAAGGATATCGGCCGCGGTGGGGGAGGAGAGTAGTTGGACGTGCCGGTGATACGGCGAAGATTCTTGCTCTTTGATACGGAGCGGGATATCGTGTAGGCATGGCGTGATGAGCTTGGGAAGCTCGGATGCGGTCACGGAGAGCTCCCCGCGGCCTGTTCTATGGGGTTTTCCGATGGCAGCTAATTTTCCGGACCAGTTATAAAATGTTAATTTGCGTTACACAGATCGCTTTGCTCGGTGATACGATAAGAAATATAATACGACTCGGGGGGATAATGGTAACCTACAGAAAACATCCCCACGCCGCAGCAGATGATAGAACTGCTTAAATTTCTCTGGCGTCACGCCAGTGCCATCCAGATGTCTCTGGTTGCACAGAATCTGCACTTTCCGTCCATTCTGCACAAGGTCAAGAAATATCAACTTGCTCCCCGCAATACGTGTAGATTGTATTCTACCTAATCGCTTAAGTTATGAGCGCAGGCCGAACCCTTTTGGTATTCTTTTCTCCCTCCTCTATTTCTTTTAGGAGAGATATTTCCCAAAATCTAGGCTACATACCATAGATAACCACTAAGTCCTGCTCTGCAGTTTCGTTCGGTTTTATGTCTTTATATTTGGAGTGGAACTCGTCACAGCTGATTGACCGCTTATCGACGGACAGTCGTGGGTATGGTTCTCGGTAAATATTTGTGATCTCTGCGATCCTGTTTTTCCAGCCCTTTTTATCGTTCACGCTGGCTGCCTCTGCGACAGTCGGTGTATTTGTTGACGACCAACGGACCGGTCGGAAGGTTTGCTGTATCGCTGTTCCATTCAGGGACGAAATGTGTGAGCGGGCGAAACTAGAAAGTTTTATAGAGTTGGATTTCATTAGCGGATCTCCGAAGCGTTTCCGGGATACATTTAAAAAGTAGATTAACGCAAAGCAATTTGCATAGCACATTTTCAGATTAATGGTACATTGTTTTGATTCCTCTGCCTTTAAAGGGGCGAGGGCAGAAAAAAAAAAACCCCTCGCTTTCTAAAGCATAATCCGCAGCGGTTCGGTAAATGTAGTATCTCGTCCTTACGCATTTGCCAGGAATGGAAAACGAGTGGAAAGCTGACAAGAGATATACGTACCTTGCAAATGGCCTATCCAGACTCACTTGGCTTACCCATCGAGAGCAAGAAGTCCGCATCTGCTCAGCGGACGATAGCACTCACTGTGGGTGACGTCCAGTGGCTGGAGGAATCGAGTTGAACGAGAGCTTTCGGTCGTGGTTGGGGAGGAGGGAAATAATGCCGCCGGATTTAGCTGTGGTTAAATATTTAAGCGTTCCAGATGTGGTTAGAACAGACTGAGTTTATTCTGACGGCCGGCCAGATTCCTAGGCTAATTCAGCTCAACTTTGCGCAAACCGATAAAGATATTTCTATATATACATCCATTGTTGAAGATAGATATGGGATAGTACTGAAATCCTAAAAGCTTCGTTTTGATTTTATCTCACTTTGTATCGATCTGTCAGTGATCTTTTAAGGCCTTTGACCTGCGGCGACTTATACCACGTGATATAAATCAAACTCTAAATCGGCGAAAGTGCCCCATACCGCGGCCCGCAAACAACGAAACTCATATCCCAGTCTACATATACAAAGTCCTTTCGAATTGCAAGCATCAACTCCAATACCAGATTCCTCATATATATCATATTAACCCGCACTCGCCGGATAACTGCTAATCCTTTAACCCGAACCTTTATCCCGTAAACCCGCCCGAAAACCACCAAAATGTCGTTCCTATTCGGAGGCCAACCAAAATTATCCTCAGAGGAGAAAATCAGCAGGGCTGAGATGGAGGTTGAGATGGTCACAGATATGATGACCCGGTGAGTTTACGGTTACACTACCCGGAAGCTATGGACGAAAATTTGCCTCCCCCCTTAAGGAAAAAAAAGGAACCCAAGTTAGAAAAACCACCAATAAGTCACACAAAAATAGAGGCCTCATTTTTCTAACATATCCCTTTCCCCATTTTCCAATGGCCCCAGCCTCTCAAGCGCCTGCATGAAAAAGTGCATCCCACCCGACTACCGCGAAGGAGACCTGAACAAAGGCGAATCCGTTTGCCTCGACCGCTGTGTGGCCAAGTTCTTCGAAGTCAACATGAAGGTTTCGGAGAAAATGCAGCAGATGCAAGGGCAGGCTATGGGGCAGCAGGGTGGCTCTGGGTTTGGGATGTAAACAAAGAGGACAATACCTTTTTTTTTTAATTCCACAAAGGGAGAGGGAGATACCGAGATACGGGGCCGTCGGCCACCGGATGATGGGATAGAGATGACGATAATGGATACACGGATGCGGGGGTTTCTTTTACATCTTTTACAGCCTTTTCTTTCGCTACGTTTACCCATCTATTCTGGAGCTTGATTGATTCCCGGGGCGCCATTCTCTCGTGCGTTGGAATATAAATGCGGGTTTCATCGTTGAGGGATACGGTATTTGCTTGGTTTGCGGAGCTGGCTAAATGAGATGTTACGAGAACAGCGTGGGCGAGAGACCGTATTGTTCCTTATGGGCGTGTCTTCCTTTATATTCCATAATCAGGCATGGCGGTGAGAGGGGCTGTTGAAACTTGACTGTGGAGGCGGAAAACGCCTTTTGACATCACTTGTTTTATACCCTATCTACGGATTCATGTTTGTGCATCTATGGGGCTAGCAGATTCTTTTTTTGTACTTTTATCGGTCATATGCTTGTACGCTGTCGTATTCCTTTTGTATTATTATAGTAAGATTTATGTTTTCACACCCCCTTGCTATCTTGGTATGGTAGAGCAGATAGATGCCATTCGATTTAAGTGATCAATGAAATACTTCTTTGATTTGCTATGCTTGTCTGCTGCTATGAAACGCCTTGCTATGCGAGTAGTAACTATATGTACAGTACAATCAAACAGGGTATAAACCAGCTCTAAGTAATCTGCATATGCAGCACTGCGAACCCCTGTATCAAAAAGTAAAGGGGTAAATAGAAACATTCCAATATGTACCTCCCAGAGCTAAAGAGGGGAAGTTAAAGAAAAGAGGCCGGCTTGATCCATTATTATCAAACACCCATTTCACCGTCCAAGGAGCCCACTGCCCCAGCTAAACCACGATTCCCTCGCCTTCTGCGTATCATCCTTAACCAGATCCCTAACCCTATTTTCGATACCAACGATATGCCGCTCGTAATCACTCAATCCGGCATCCACCTCTTCGACCCTCGACTGTAGCGCATTGAGCTCATAATCAAGCTTTGCACCTAGCAGTTCGACTTTCTTGGAGCCCTCCATGAGACCCGAACCTTCGACCGCAAGCAGATCAGCGGTGCGTGTCTGCAACCCGCGAAAATCTTCAATCTTCTCATGGTAGACAGAGTTGAGCTCGTCTAACCAGGCCTGGGCACGGACGTTTATGAATTCAACGGCGGAGACTTGGTTCTCAACCCAAGGCGCGATCGTAGCGTGCAAGGCGTGAATCTTACCGCCGTAATACTGCGCGTCGGACGCGAGGATATCCTCCCGCAACATGGCGTCCGCGGGGGTCGTGTCTTTCGTATCGAGAATTGGGTCCCAATCTGGGATATTTTTCCATGTAAGAATCGTATCTTCTACGGCGCTAAAGGATAGGTGCCGTGGCCAACGGGAATCGCCTTGATTGTTTGACGGTTCAGAGGGAAGTACACAATGGCTTCGTGGCCGTCGAAGGGGTATGCTAGCGGGTAGTGTAGCTCCCCCTAGCTCTACTAGTTTTGGTTCAGCACTTTCGAGCGCAATTTTGCCTTCCCCAGCAGATAGCACAGCTTCCTCGCTGAGTTGTGATTCATTAGTTGTTGAATGCTTATCGTCAGGGATAGGACCCTCATGGGCTTTAACGGAGATAACATTGGAAGTGGACAGTGGTTCATTCGGTGGCAGTTCATACAAAGCTTGGGTGGTATCGTCTCGATTTTCCGGATATGTCGATGGCAATTGTTCGGCATCTGGAAAATTCTCGTCCTGAGTTTGCGTAGACGGCGGTCCAAAATAGCCCATGTTTGAATGAGAGCCTAGCTCATTTTCAAAATCCACGCCATCTCTAGACCGCTTGTGATGATGAGACCGGAGACTAGGTAGTCCAACAGCGTCCTTGAAACGACCAAACCCTGCACGGGCATCGGATACCTTGCCAGTGACGGATCGTTTTAGGGCACCTTTTAGCTGCTGTTCCCTGTCATCCAAAAGAGTAGCTGGGGAATCAAGCATTTTTCCAGAATAGTCGGTTTCAAGACTATGGCGGCCAGAGTTATGATCAGACGCAGCGTCCCTCTTCCTACTAGTCCATTTATATCCACCACGGTCGTCACACGTAAAAACCATTGAGTTGTCTCCAGCAGCATGGCGGAAGATATCACTTCCGGTTTTGCGTGGCTTCCCATGCCAGAGCCATTTAGGCCGTTCGCCTCCGACTAACTGAACAAATCGGTCCATATCTATGGTTTCAATTTCCGCGATTCCAGCTTTGGCACGTCCGCCAACAATTCCCATGACCATTTCTCCGCCTTTGCCTCCTAGTTCTGCAACAGTGGATTTTACTGCGCGTGGTACATTCCAGCCATCACCACTAGCGGCTTTTGCAGTTACCCGATGTAGTCGATCCAATGTCTGTCGATCGAGTCTGCGAGTCCTATCCAGTTTCTGGGACTTCTGAAAGCTCTCTATTCCTCGCTTTAGAGTTGCCACGTCAAAAACATCCTTGGGGACTGGGGCACCGTTCGCATTAAGGCGGTTCCTCGCTCCCATCAACGTACCAAGCAGTGCGGAAACTGTCGTTGGGCCTAGAATCCCATCGCTGGGCTCGATGTTGAAAAAGTCGGTTCCAATATCGGTCCACCAGTCGTTTATGGCTTTCTCTGTTACGTCACAGAGCAATCCATCAACATACTCAGGGACCAGCTTATCGAAAATCATCAGCGCCGTCTGGCATTGCTTTACCAGCTCCATTACCGCCGAATAGAGTGGTACCCGCTCGCTCGTTCTGTATAGTTGGTGAAATTTGGCTTGCGTAGCGGCGGTGGGTTGTTTTAGATTCATACCAGCTCGCCCCGAGCAGCCAAGGCGTTTCAGATCCTCGTTAACAATGAAATCCTCCCTATGTCTCTTCACATCGCCATTAGGCACGGGAATCACAGTCAACGCAGAAGGAAAACTACTCAGATTCGTAACCATCAAAATTCCAAGAGGGGTTTCTCGTTTTCTAGCATGAAATTGGGCAATAGCATCGAAGTAAACCTTTAATCTGGGGGACCAGGCATTTTCATCCGTTGGGACACTTAGCACAGCCACCATTGCAGTGTTTGAAGGATCGCCAGTATATGTGTTGATGACAAAGGTAGGATGGACCCTTGAGCATGCCCACTGCTCAACAATGTATATTTCATAGCCTTTCAATGTACGTCGCCGGTCCAGCACTATTGTCGACGGGTCCTCTTCCAGGTATCGAAAGGCAACAGGGTCTGTAAATACGAATCTTTGATGGCCCTGCTTGGGAGAAGAACCTTCGACCGCTTCGATATGAGGAGGTGTTGAATAACCTCTACCGGCAGTCCTGTCACCGTTTCGAGGACTAGCGGGGTGAGGCGAGAAAGTGCCAGTGTCGTTGGGAAAGGCCATGGCAGCTCGAGAACAGGATATGGACTATCTCTATCCCCTGTAGGCTCCTTGTTTTTCGAATCGGTATATGGAAGGAGGTTTTGGATTAAGTGCTTGTGGAATCGGACAAGCGGCGGTGTACCTCTGCAGTTATTTGTTATGGCTCTGGAGGGCCAGGAGTGAGCAAATAAGCACTGTCAGTGAAAAAGGCCATCATCGGTTTGGAGGATAGGACAGTCTGTGGTTTAATGTGTGCATCCTCAAAAGTTGTAGATCGACTGCGAGAACGAAATTCCGTACCAACAGTGTCGTGGAGGATGGATAGAAGCAGCGACGTCACAAGTGGCTGAGGATGTCACAAGACCGGGAGGACTAGGTAGTACCTCCGACCGGTGTTACAGTACCTAATACGACACGATACTGTCCTTTTAGCAGTGCAAACCTCCAGAGAAAGTCTTTAATACAAGTACAATACGTATATGGCTTGCGCCACAATCATGGGATGGTGGCCTGTATTACCGGCGGTACCCTAGCTGAATCGGGATGTACCCGTATGTACTCCGTAATGTACCGTATGTTACATGCTCATGCGGAGTTGGGAGCAACCACCCAATCACCCATCACCATCACCCATCACCATCACATCAACCCATCAAACCACCATCAATAACCACCGCTTGCTCACCTGCTTCTTCAACTGCCCATGACCACTCCGACACGACCACACCAAAGCAGCTGAAGGGGAAATATAGCAGAAAAATAAAATAAAAAAATAAAAAAACAAACAAACAAAATTACACCGTCTTCTCCTTGCGGGGATTCTTCCATTGTCTGGCCTTGAAGCTGAAGCTGTAGCGTCGCGACATGTCCGCCATACCCCAACGCCGGTAGAGCTCTCTGACCAAAGGCGACATTCGTTGGGTCACCCACTCCGCCACCGGCAAAATGGATTTACTGCAGAAGGAACATCAACGGCTCTGGAAGCGCGCTCACACTGGGAAGAGCATCAAAGATGTGCAGGCCACAATTGACCTCCTCCAGGAGGCAAGAAACAACATTGCCGAAAGTGAGCCGCTATCCCCTCCCGGAACATAAATAACCTTTAACTCCGGCACACAGAGCAATATCCAAGGCTTGCGGGTCGGATATTTGGCTTTTTGGAAGGATTCTTAGTAACTCATATTGTCTGCTTAGATCCCAGTTCAGCATCCATAACTTTGGCAAAGCTACAAAACCCTGTGAAGGCTTCCTTCGATGCGACCAACGACAGTCTCAAGGACGCCCATAGTGGCCTGAACAAATATACCAAAGCCCTGGACAAAGTAAGATCCCAGCATGCGTGGATGTTATGTGTGGTAAATCTATGCGTATGGAAATGGTCTACATGATATTAACTTTATATTTTTCTTTGCAGCTCTTTAAGGACAAGCCTCTGCCTTATGACGCTTTATCAGCGCAGCCAGCGCTGGTGAACAGAGCTATTGCCATGCACCTACTTCGAGAGGGCCAGTTTTCCGTTGCCTCTACATTTTTATCGGAAGTGGCCAAAAATCCAACTCCCGCACAACCCACTTCGGATCAATCCGATTCTGACACCGCCAGCATTGCCATGGAAATGGAGCAAATGCAATCAGGTGATATCAGGAAACAGTTTGTTCTCATGTATCAAATCCTACATGAGTTGAAAGAGCAACGAAACTTAATACCGGCCATACAATGGGCCTCGGAACATCGACACCTATTGGAAGCAAGGGGGAGCAATCTAGAGTTTGAGCTGTGCAGGTTGCAGTTCGTGTGGCTATTCCACGGAGGCAAAAATCCGCAAACGCCGATGGCGGTTGGCCGGCAGCTGGCATTGGAATATGCCAGGAACGAGTTTTCGACTTTCCAGAGAAGGCATCTGCCAGAAATCCAACAATTAATGGGGGCTATGGCATTTTGTCCTAATCTCGCAGACTCCCCCTACAAAAACATTTTTAACAACCCTTCCTCCTGGAACGATGTAGCACACTCCTTCACCCGTGAATACTGCTCTTTGCTGGGTCTAGCAGCAGAATCCCCTCTATATATAGCAGCTACAGCTGGCGCAATTGCACTCCCCACGCTACTCAAGCTACAAACCATTATGAAAGAGAAGCGGACGGAATGGACATCCCAGAACGAACTTCCGGTGAGAAAACACTCCCTGCTCCCCTGATTCTTTTCCCGTCTTAAATTTGCAAAACTTCCTTGCTCCATCTCTAACGGTCGTCGCTAACAAAATGCAGGTTGAAATCCCCCTCCCACCGTCATACCAATTCCATTCTATCTTCGTCTGCCCGGTTTCGAAAGAACAAACCACCGATGAAAACCCACCCATGATGATGCCTTGTGGTCACGTCATTGCGCAGGAATCTCTCATGAGACTTAGCAAGGGCTCTCGATTTAAATGCCCGTACTGCCCGAACGAAAGCCATCCAAAAGACGCCCAGAAAGTGTTCTTGTAGCTCAGAGGAAAAGGGAAAACACTAACACGACGTCTTAGGTTTGCTACTTGATTTTTAACTTCAACTTTTATTTATTTACTTATATACAATCTCCCTGGGGCATTTGCGGAGTTTCTTTCTTTCTTTCCTATTTTTTTTTTTTTTTTTTTTTCCAAACTGGCTTTGACGAGTATCCTCAAACTGTCATTATTCATAACGGCGCAGTGGAGTTGGGAAGGGCTGGCTGGGCTAGGGATAGGGCTGTCTTGTCTGCCTGTCAAAGGACAGGGCAAGTTTGTGCTGGCTGGAGCAGTGAATGTCATTTACATCGTTTGTTTTTATTCGTCTTAACAGCTCTTTATTTGGCTCTTTCCTTTTTTAAACTTTTTTGGATCAAAAAAATGGCTTGCCTACTCGCGTTATTGTATTTCAGATGATTAAATAGATCGATTTGATATCGTCTTCACCGCGATTTCGTCAGGACCAACCAACCTTCGTTCCCGAGCATTTGTCAGCTGTTAAGTAGTAGTCAACTATCGTAGTAGCTATACAGATAATAAGAAAATTACGGAAGTGGTAAAAATTCATCAAAAGTTCATTATCATATCGTTACTCGAAGAGACCTAGGTCTAAAGTATATCGAAAACTGATAGGGGTAGGAACAAGATACATCATGGTCCTCATAAAACGTTTGTGCAAGAGAAATAAATCCTCGTGAAAATTAATAGACAAAGAGGAAGGAGGGATTAAAAGTGTGTAAAGACCGTGGGAAATAATAACAAGAAAGGAAGGGGGTTTGAACCAAACACAGTTAAAACCTATCCGGCCTCCGTAAACGAAAACACGCGTCGATCGTGTCACGATGCACGCCAATCAATCCCTTGAGTTAAACGCCGCAGGAATCTAAAAAAATTCCCCATCGGTAATAGGCTTCGCGTACCCCCACCAAGCCCGACTCAACTACTTCAGCTTCGAACTCGCATCAAGATTCTGGAGAATCCTCCACTCTTCCACCTCCCTCACCGTCGGCCGCCTCTCCTCCCCCTGGTATCGAATAGGCGTCTGCCCCGCGATCCTCCGCAATTTAAACCGGTGCAACATCGTCTGCGAATCCAGCACGTCCACGCCATGAATCTCATAGAGCCCGTCGTACCGGAACCCGGCAACGGGACGATAAGGGTTAATCTTGGGCAGCTTCGAGCTGCGCAGGACGCGGATGGGCGTCCGGTTCGCATGTGATTCGATCAGCAGGTTCGTGCCCGCGGATATCTGGCCATCCTTGCCGTGCGTGCCACAGTAGGCGATGGTATCCCCCTGGTCGACGTCTGGGTACCCTTTCCCCGCCGAGCTAAGGATGATGGAGACGGCGCCGACCTTGTTGCGGCCGGAGATGCCTGCTTCCATTTCGCCGTGGGCGCCGTCGCGGATTGTGGTGATTTGCAGCGGGAACCATTGGCCGTTGCGCAGGTGGTTGTCGCCGACAACGATGCTGTCTCGTTTGAATTTGTAGGTGGGGTCGAGTTTGCGGGCGGATCTGTTGCGTTCAGCAGTCATGATGCCACGGAGTAAATTCGGGTCGAAGTCCCCACGTTGCCAGCGGAAGAGGATCGCTTCGCAATCTAACTTGATGTCCCAGGGGACGGCGTCGTCGGGGCTGTTAACGATGGCTGGAAGGCCGGTGTTGTAATCCATGAATTTTTGAAGGAGGGAAGGGAGAGCTGCGCTGACATCGTAGAATTGCAGTTGTTGGATGCGTCCCCGCATTCCGTTGAAGATGGCGGGGCGTTCGCCCTCCGGGGCGGTGGATGCTCGTTTGAAGAGCGTGAGTAATGAGAGGACATCGTCAGCTGATCTTTGGAGGCGACCTCTTTCCTTTGGTGAGATGTAGCGGAAGCTGGAATTGGGGGAATTAGCTATGTTTGTTTTCCCTCGACGTGATATATTCGCAAATGACGCGTAGCAAAAAATAATAATAATAACAATAAAAGGTATTACAATAAAAACACAATATAGAGATGAGATAGAGAAAAGCTATATACTCACGGCTCATTTTCGCGACCAGGCCTGGGGCCTACGCGCGTCTGTTTGCGCTTGGGGATTGGGGCGCCAGAGCCAATTCGACAGTCTACCACGCCATCCCTCGCAGCTCTTAAGCATTTTTCGGAGACAGCGCACGTACACTTGAGAGGGTCAAGGGCAGGTCTCTTTCTCTTTGCAGCTAACCTTTCTTCAGGTTGCTGTAGGGTAATTGGGCGATCCACACGCGTAGTGGTCTCCTCGAGGGCAGAGGCAGACTCAGTTTCCTCGATCTGCAAGTCGCTGCTATCGGCTGCATCCATGGCGCCGGTGGCAGGAGTTGCAGTTGTTCCTGAAGCGGGTGTTACAGATGTCGGTGTCAAGATCGCAGCAGGAGGTGTGCTGGCGGATTGCTTCTGTCTCAGCTCCTTGAGAGCCGCCGCGACTTTCTCAGCGAATGGGCGGTTGGGGATAGAGATGATCCCTTGTGTTTGATTGGGCTCTGGTTTCACATTGCCAGGCTCCATTGTAAAATTGTTTGGATTGAAGAGAGGAAGGAAAGCGAGTTTAGATCTTTTAAATCAGACCATCAGAGGACTTGAACTTTGCCTTGTAGAGAAATAACTTCGTGCGAAGGAAATGTGCAATTTCGATTCAAATGTTGATTGAAAAGTGGAGGATTGGCTGAAAACGGGTGAATGAGAAACAGTGAGGAGAAGGCTAAACTGTATTAAGTGCC
Organism: Blastomyces gilchristii SLH14081; assembly: GCF_000003855.2. Lineage (NCBI taxonomy): Eukaryota > Fungi > Ascomycota > Eurotiomycetes > Onygenales > Ajellomycetaceae > Blastomyces > Blastomyces gilchristii. Next base: position 258,567 of record NW_003101648.1, on the reverse strand, counting down.
TGAGAGAATGCTCTCCTCATTACAACTCAATGTATGCGCCGACTAATCTGATGAAAAGAGCGGGGGATTGCAGGTTGCATTCAATCAAATGAAATTGTGGTGTTGACGTGATGATGATTTTTAAAACTGTTTAACTTCCGCAGTTGACAGAGCAACTGTGGGGCAGGCAGCCTCTGATGACATTTGAGTAATTTTCTAACTAGTGTTCTGTTTCAATGAGTACAACATCAATGATACTGTGATTGTAGTAACTAGCAATCAAGGTCTCCTCATTATTGATGTTGTGTCTTACTGTCTTGATATGATCAATGATAGAGGCTTCCCATCAATAAACAGTTATAAATTGAGATGACAGAAAATTACACTAATTGTGTTATTGTTTCCTCCTATAGAGTATATATTCAGACAAGTCTCTATCTACATAGTAAGTACTCTCTCTGTTAATCTTTATACAGAAGTTGTCTCTCTCTCTCTCTCTGTACTGTATTGTACTGTATTGCATTGTACTGTACTGTACTGTACTGTACAAGTAATATATGAGTGATGAAAGCCAGGACTGACTAAACCATATACAGTAATATACTTGCGTGTCTATATAATGAGTATTTTGTGGAATTAAGCTTTTACACTGAAAAACATCATTTGTCACTATATATATATATATATATATATAGGTTAGTTAGTTATTGGCAGAGAGAGTGAAGCACTCGGAGTACTCTTCTGCCTTTGCGTAAATGGAATAGTACATATTATTATTACCTGTATGTCCGTCCATATTTGCACTCAAGAAACTTCTCTGTATATTATTATTACTACTTTCCAGGTGTTGTTGACGTTGAGCTCAATTCTTCCAGTAGAATAGTTAACTAACAACCCCCGAACTTCCCCCGCGATTAAGTTTAGTTATAACTAATACTCTTCTTATAATGGCTTCCCTCCCGCAATCCCCATTCCCATCACCAGGGTATTAAACAGGTTGTCGGGAGTCAACCGATGATGCTCTGTATATGGAGTATATAGACCACACTCAGTTCTCTCTCCCCCGCATCAATAGTAAATCCTAACTTGATGAAGTCCGTCAAGACACATATGGACTCCTCTGCGCCCATCCAGGGACAGGCAGTTACAGTTAGCCTAAAAGAGCTTGAAGAGGGTATGTAATCAACTATATTCCTCCTTAAAAAGCCAAATAAAAGCAGACGCTGACTCCATGTATAACATATATATAAGGTTCCGTTTCTTTCGAGACATTAACTGAAGCCTTTGGCCCGTCGTCACTCGGCATCATCATCGTCAAAGATCTCCCCGCCCGCTTCAAAGAGCTACGCGCCACAGCCCTATCAAATGCCTCATACGTAGCTGCGCTCCCACAGGATGAGCTCGGTATGTAAACTAGTTATCTACTTCACAAAGAAAACAAAAGAAACAAGGAAAAATAATTAATCGCTTGAAATAACCCCAATCACTCCTCCCAGACACCCTCTCCAGCCCCGCATCCAAATACCTCGTCGGCTGGTCCTGTGGCAAAGAAACCCTCCGCTCCGGCCGCTTCGACACCCTCAAGGGCTCCTACTACATAAACTGCGCATTCTACCAGGATCCATCCCTGCAAAATGCGCCCGAGGACGGATTTCCAGATTTCCCCCAGCACACGGCCCCGAATATCTGGCCCAATGCCCAGCACCTGCCCACTTTCCGCAATAGCATCGAGCAACTCTGCACCCTAATCATCGATACCGCGACGCTGGTAGCGCGCGCCTGCGATCGCTATGCGCTGGCGAATATCGAAGGGTATAAGAGCGGTTATTTGGAGCATGTTGTCAAGACGAGCTTGACCACCAAAGCGAGGTTGTTGCATTACTTCCCCCCTGTGGTAGACGAGGCTGGAACAGACAGCGTGCAAAGAGGCGCAGGTGAGGACGACGAAGGTGAAGAAGAGGATGACTGGTGTGCGACGCACATTGACCACAGCTGCCTCACTGGCCTCACCTCTGCCATGTTCGTTGATGAGGAGGCGAATCCGCCGAATTCCTCCTCATTGTCAAGTTCGTCTAGCAGCGGTATCCCCGAATTATCCGCCTCCCCAGACCCGAAGGCTGGCTTGTATATCCGCTCACGGACAGGACAGGTTGTCAAGGTGAATATCCCCAAGGACTGTTTGGCGTTTCAGACGGGGGAGGCGCTGGAGTTGATTACCAAGGGGAGATTCAAGGCCGTGCCACATTTTGTGAGAGGGGTGAAGAATGTGAAGGGGAAGGTTGCGCGGAATACGTTGGCTGTGTTTACGCAGCCGAATCTGGGTGAGGAGGTTCAGGAGGGAAAGACGTTTGCGGATTTTGCGAGGGAGGTGGTGGAGAGGAATCATTAGGCGTTATTTTTTTTTCTTTTTATTTTTTATTTTTTCTCTCTTTTCTTTTCTTTTCTTTTCTTTGTTGTATTATAACCGTACTCCGTATCGTAAATTGAGACCTAGCTGGGCGGGGATTTAAATTTATTTCATCCTATTTCATTTATTATTTAGGATTGCCTTTATATTGATTACTCTATGTAAACCATATCATTCTATGTATGGTTGTGGCAGCGCTTGGAAACAGTAAAAAATATTCTGCTAACTAGAAGTAAAATTGTATGCTCAACTATCACTTAGGCGCCATTAGCTGTCTTAAAACGCTGAAAATGGGGATAGAATACAGAGGTATCTTGCTAGTAGTACATGGGGAAGGACAAAATAAAGAGGCAAAGGGGCAAACACTAAATGCGTAGAATGAAAGAAAATGGACATGAGCAAAAGGCCTGAAAACGAACAGTTTATATCAAACCCAGCCCATGCGTTGAAATGGTGCTCCCGTCTCGGGAGGAACAGAGGAAACCCATTGCAATCGTAACCAACCGAACAAACACCACCCTGCTGAAAAAAAAAATAAATAAATAAAATAAAATAAAATAAAATAAAACTTGTCCAAATCAGAACGCCGGAATGTAAGGTCACGCGTATTTAGCCTTTTTCGGCTTCGAACCGCTCGGCCTATAATCACCGCCCTCGCTCTCCTCTGTTCCGCCACGGATCAGAGGTATCTGCTGGAGAGCAGTCTGCAGGTCGTCACTTTCACTGCTCTCACTACCCCCACTGACATCCGAACCAGCAGCAGACGTAAGGTCCATTGGTGTCTGGTTTGCCGACGCCTCCAGCGGCCCAAGCGCGCTAGTCACCAGCGAAGTCATCTTACCCACTTTTTCAAACGTGGACGACGTAGTTCTGCCGCCAATGAGACCCGCCCGTGGTGGCCTGCCCATTGCGCGGGGAATTTTGGCATCTCTGATATCTGCGCCCGTGGCGTTGCCATCAATAATATGCAGATTTGCGCGGAACATCTTGGGATCTCGCATGTCATCGTATATGCCAACTTCCTCCAAATTCAAGCTTTCCAGCGCAAGGGTCTCGACCCTGGTATCTCCGAAGAACCACTCTTTGCCCGGGGCTAATCGTTGATCGGTCAATCGGCCATATTCACGGCCCGCCGTCACCCCTTCCAGGTCGATGCCCAGCGAGATCTCATCGAACATGAGGGACATGACCTCCGATTCGTAGCAACGGCCGACAACATGATCTAGGGATATTTGAACACGTGTCTTCTCTGGTTGCATGCGGTACCATGTGCCATAGCCACTCATTCCCACGCACTCAAAAGAATTGATGACTTCTTCATCTGAAAGGGGTCTCGGAGCCATAGTTGAATCCGGCTCTCGATAGGCATTTTTTGGAGATAGCGTGTAAGCTTTGCCCACAAGTCGAACTGCAGTTGACTGACATAGCAGGGGAGACGCAAGGTCGGCGTCGCAGTTCCTCAGCTTAACCTGGATACTCTCGATGACTAGCACATCGGTGACACGGTTGTATGGATCTGCCGAAAGTGATGGTGAGCGTGGTGTGAGTCTAACGCCATCACCCTTTATTAGGAATTCGGAGCCAATAAATATGCCTCTACAATATACCGTCGCGTCCGGCCACGTGCCCTTGAAATGGTACTTATCGACCACGGAGCACGAAGGCATGACCGTGAGCGCGTTTTTAATAGATGGGTGATAGTCGTCAGGAAGGACGCCTTGCAGAAATATCTGCCAGTAGTTCAGAGGCCGAATGCAGTTCAGGGGTACATATTTGTATTGGCGCGAGAGGTTCTTGTCAGTGCTATTTGGGTCCGGGAATGTCTCTATCCGGAAACCAGATATGTTGACAGCAAATCTTTTCTTGGTTTCCGTAACAATGTCTTCAAGAACAGGAGGTTCCTCGGCCGTTTGCGCCACAGTTCCCGCTCGCCATTCAGGGGTGCCAAGGAATTTTCGCGTTTTCCGGCAATACACTTCGAACTTTTCAGTCACCCAGTTGAATTTAAGCTCTGTCCCCTGAAAGGAGTAGCACCAGAGAACAAGTTCGCCAAGCCGAGGGATAAACGAATGTTGCATAAAAGTTCTAGTTAGATGTTCTTGTAGCGTGTTGCGTTGTGCTCTCCAATCCATGCTTAATGGTTCTTTAATCGATTGGTCGATGCTGCCTCTTTCCTTTAGTTTGGAGACTAGGATTTTGAACACGTCTGGTGTTCCCTCCTCATCCTCAGCCAGATAGTTTCTCCTTTGAGGACGCCCTATACCAACAAACACATGTCAGAGGCTACGTCTCAATGAAGAAACCGCGATATATTCTCCAAGAAGAGCAAACGGGTAAATCGCTTACCGAACCTGTTTCCTGCACCATTTGCGGATTTGCTCACCCCACCAAGCTTCTGCTTAGGTTTAGGTCCAGGTTTGCGGCGCTGCCCCGCCATGGTAGGGTCGTCGTACTTAGCTGCTTGCTTACCAGCTTTGCAGATATCGCAGCCGCATGGAGTGGCACCATGAGTCATTAAATAGTAGAAATGAGGCCAGAATCTATTTGGAGAGTTATAGTAGTATCCTGATGGGTGGCCGTATAGATATTTGTCCCGCTGGTGTTATTTCGATGCCAATCAGCTTGTGTTCATGAAATATACAAACATTTTCTGAAAATCTGGCAGAGGTACTAGTACTGACAAGCTCGGGATTTTGTTGGCGTGCTCGAGACATATATACATATCCTTCGGGTAGTTGGTCCAGGATATATTGTTTCCCTAAACTCCAGCCGGGTTGAATCAATTGTTAACATGGCAACGCTTGAGTCGAGATAGGGAACCAACAAGGAACAAGTTTGATATATGTAATATCAAGCTCAAAAATACAGAGAGACTCCAAGAACTATCAACCCTTCATACATCCTAACCCAATTCTTCAAGTTTTGAAAAGGGTAGAACATGGGGAAGAATTGAAGATGCAGCGCAACGACATCACACGACACGTTCATACAATATTTTACAAAGCAACAGTTATTCAGAACATGAGAATGAAAGAGTTACGACAAAGGAAGCATGGCACCATATTGAGGAGATCAAAGACACCAACTAACCTGGTCTTGCCTCGCCTCTCGCTTTCATCCACATATTAGCCAATTTCAGCAAATAAAGACGCGGATCTTCTCTTTCAAATCGCGACTCTGTCGGCCAGCGATTTATGTCTCCATCCGTAAACGTCTTGTCTATGCAGACCTTGACGACGCCTTCGTCATCTTTCGTGGACGGCGGGTTAGGAGGCGGCATTTTGTATCGTAAAAAAAATTGCGCTAGTTGGCTAAAAAGGAGATTCTAATTTTTTGATCATTTTACATTAGATATATTCCCTCGAAATGAAATAGTCGACGCGTTTTTATGAATTTTAAAAAGAAACAAAGTAATGAGTTAAAAAAAATATAAAATGAGAAATTCAAAGTCGAACGAAAGTCACGTGGATCATATGAAGCCGTGGATCTGATTGGTGCATTCAGATAAACCCAAACCTTCAAGTGACAATTGAGCGGAGAGGAGTGAGCTTTGGAGGGGGGGTGTGTCACTTCTGAATTCATGTTCCTTTTTCTAAATCGACGAGCTTGTTATTTAGTTTGACGCAAATATTGCAGCTTTTATTTCGCTAACACCTCATACAATGAACACGGGTGACTATTAATCTCATTCATGTACATGTACATTACATACAAGGGAAATGAGTTAGTTTCATGGAGACGTAGAGTAAGTATATGAAAGGATATCCTCAAGAGGGGGTTCACCTCATACCTCACTACATAGAGCAATAGGAGGAATTTCGAGCACCTGGATATGTTGTATGTGCTTATTCTTCATGCTTTCACGGACCGGCGGAAGAAGAGGGAGTTAGCGAGTGGAACCGATTCAGCGTGGGAAAGGTTAAAGAGAGGAATACGCCCTCCGACCCTATGTAATTGTGAAGGCGTATCTATCCGGTTGCCAATATATCAGAGATATGGTGGCAGTGGAATATGCGCCTGGGTGGAATAAGGCAAGTTACATCGAACCCCAGCGAAAGAAAATATGTATACACTGACAACCTGACAGTTGCGCCGAAGTTCTGGAGGTGGTATCCTGATATCCTAGTGTTGAGGTCAACTCCCGAAGAATGATGATGTTAAGAATTAACCCGAATGCGAACGCAAGAAGGCTCCTCCTTATCTAGATATGATGAAGCTTAGCCTTAGGACCATTTGTCACAACCGAAGGTTTGAAGCTTAAAACCCCATCGGGTGCAAGTCCATAGTATATCTTCATGCTCATCCGTCCATGCTTGATGAACTTGGAAGAAGCTTAGCATATTTGAATGTGAAAGCGATACGTTAAAGGACGGTGCTAGAATAATGAAGCTCTGAAAGCACCCAGCGTCGTCCCGATCTTCCATATTCAGGTTATCTCCAGCATGGCTAAATCCCCAGTTGCTTGCGGCGGCTTCAGAGAAGCTTCTTACGAACATATTCCTTGCAAAATGGAATGGATTACAGGGAGTGAAGTAGCTCATTGATAATCCGAGTATGACTTATGACTTTATGTATGTATATAATGGCTGATCATTGATTGTTCGAGAGTTTCCCTCCGATCTCACTGAAATCCTAGACTATTTTGCTACTTTCTTCATATATATCCATACATCTGTCGCTGTCGTTTGCTAACTAGAAATAAACACTAATCCTGCATCCTCCCTATCGTTCTATCTCCATATGTCTTCAATAATTTCATACCCCTACTCCGCCATATTCTTGGAATCTCTACCTAAGCCCTGTGGGCTCTATTCCGCAGTCTCTCGCTTCTTCATTCTCACCATAAACGGCCTATCTGGGCCCATTGTTCCCGACAAGTTAGTGTTTGGTTGCGGCATTCCATTCGAAGCCAGTGCTTCCTTATCTACTTCGATATCAAATGCCGACAATATGGCCACCATGCCAACAACGACCTCATACATCGCGAGGTTCCTTCCAGGGCAGAAGGAGGTGCCTCCTCCAAAGGGACGCATGGAGTACATTCGTTCTCTGAGCGGCTTTGATCTTGCCTTGCCGGGTATCGACATCGCGTCCGCCGACAGGGTCAATCCAGTTTCAATTATCACATTCTGTCCACCCAGGTTCTCCAATTTCGTATCCGCGTTAATCTCTGCTCCCGTGTTTTCGTCATCGTCTGGTTCTTTGTCAATAAACCTTTCCGCCCAGAATTCAGAAGCATCCACAAACGTGCCGTCCGGAGACCAAACATCTGGATCTGTTTGCAATTCTCTGCCGGGAATAAATATCGTTCCTCCCTTGCGAAACACGTAACCCCCAAGCTCAGTCGTTTCCAAGACAAGCCGCACTGATGGTGACGAAACGTATAGCCGAAGTACCTCAAGGACTAGCGATTTTATGAGCTTGTTTGTGGCTAGGGTTCCGATGTCTAGCGTGCCATCTTGTTTCTGAGACAATGCTATTGCGCGACGAACTCGACCGTAGAGCTGCGGGTCGAGAACGCAATGTATCAGCATCCATGTCGCGGCCGGGATGGCATTTGCATTTGTTCTTAAATTATGCACCAATCAGCTATGCACTAGATGGGGAGAAAATGATGCAAGAGGAGAGGGATAGGGGGGAACAACGTACGCCCACATAAGGCTGAGGTGGAAAACAGCCCGCCCTCGTTTACTGATGCCATTGTTTAGAAATGTACGGTGTCTTTGCCTCATCAACCTGGCTCCCCAATATTCATCCCACGCGGGATCTTCCGATTCCACGTCTTCAAATTTTCGGTGCTTGGTTGCTTCCTCTTCCCATCGTTCTAAGACAGAAACCATCGCGCTTCGACTTGCAGCAGCCTCTGGAATAAATATGCCGGGTAAGTTCGTCGTAAGTGCCAATGCCCATGAATCAAATTCCCAAAGATCTTTATATGCTTGGGGCCAAACTTCCATGAGACGAGTCCCCATTATCATCGGAATGGAAGCAAGCGTATAATGCCGCATCAGGAACTCGTTAAAGTCCAGAGTTTTCCATGTGCCGCTGTTACCATGGCTTTCTTTCATTGAAAACGCCTGTTCTAAGCTTGCAGTCAAAACCTCGTTGAATTTAGATACCATCGGGGGTAAATTTATACCACTGAGGCCAGGGATATGTTGTCGATGGAGTTCAGGGATCAGGCCTTGGCCGTCACCTGCACCGTTTGGACCAGTGGGACCTTTCTCAAGGATTTTAAGGTCGGCTTGAGGGGCTCCGAATGCTTTATTCACGAGCAGCACGATGGGATCGAAGGTGAATAGCTTTGGGCGGCGATCTATCTGGCTTGCCAGTTTAGTGTCGAAAACTGTATACAGGTAATTCCCTGCCATTAATGTTCTCGACACGGGAAGACTAGGATATTTTCCCCTAGAAAAAATGTGAGATCGAGACATAAATAAGCGAAAGTCTGCTAGAATTCAACCCCCTTTCCCCTCTTTTCCTCCTCCCGGTTTTTTTTCAGTTTATCTCCTTTCTTGGACTAAGATATAGAACCACCCCCTAGAAAACAAGAGAAGCAAAAAAAAGAGTCAACCAACCTAACCCAGCTCGAGAAACGAGTCGTTCCGCGGCGGAAGAACAGTCCATGACCAAGCCATGGTATGGCATAAGGGATCAAGGGGGGCTCTCTCCCTTGCTGGAACTCGCAACGTGCCTTGACGCTGGTAAATACCCAGGTCAGGAGGAATGGGGAGATGAGAAGGACGAAGACCAGGCAGAGCATCATCTCTACTGGGGCAATGAAATGGATATTGGATAACATCGTTGAGAGTAGGAGGATATTGGGTGGGAGGATATTTCACTCTCCTTCATATACTACTCTACTTAGAGCTGTCCGTAAATGGGCGTATAGCTCGTTCTTCTTCGTCCGCTTTCGTCTTTGGGACGGGTATCTTCACGAAATTGATAATCTCAAGTCTGAAAGCAAAGCATTTCGTCTTAAAAATAAAGAGGAATTCTCCAAAGGCCAAAGAGGGAGGTTATGCCGCCACCACTGACTGGTTAGGTCGGTCACCCTCCCCTTGGTGTGCTCGGGGAAGCAGCCATCGCCGAAATATGACATCCGCACACGGATCCTTGTATGTTGCGAGATCCTTTTTTCTTGTTTTTGCCTTGATATGGTGAGACACAGCCGTACGGCTATTCATGTGTGCTTGATTTTCTTTTTCTTTTGATCTTTGAGTTTTTTCATTGTCCTCGAATGATTTGTCGATTAGCCGGGCTAGACGTTGAGAAAGGTTATTAGTTATCTAGAGCCGGTTTGAACAGAAGCAGTTTACTTGTACGGATTAGCTGTGCCGCCAAACAAGCTTGTGTTAGTTTCCGTGTTGCCTTCCAAGGTATGTTAGGATGTCAAAATTATTATTTTTTTCTTATTATTCTGAGAAGATGCAACTAGTTTCAAATGGATCATTCATGTGATGCTAGCAATTGGAAAAATTAAGTATGACGTAACAAAAAATAGACGCAGCCGATCCACCAAACAGAGCGCCTCACACAATTCTATTCTGTGATTCCAGCTTGTGCATACAGATTATCCGTAGCTGTATGGGCACTACATATGCATCTCAATCCGCATTCCGCGGGGCATCCGCGTCTCCACCCCCCTATTCGTTTTGCCCTTCAGCTTCGACCTCATCTTTTTCGCCCGCCTGGTATGGCGGAGGAGCCAGCTCAGCCTCACCATCACGAACCCACACCTTTTGCAACTCGGCATCGATTTCCTGCTTCCGTGCCTTCCACCCCTCAACTTGATCAAGTCGCTTGCGGAGCTCCTGTATTTCCTTCTCGACACCCATCTTCTCCTTTTCCGTGCCGATGCGGTCGAATTCCCATTCTGTGCCGTCCGGTCCCATGCCAAGGGTGAGATTGAAGGTGTGGTACTTTTTCAGCGAAACACGCGTGGAGATTGTGATCAAAGTGATACCCCGCTGCTTGGCTTTTTCATAGAGCAAGCCTTCGACATCAGAGGAGACAGCAGACGTAGCCTCATCGATGAATGCATATCGAGGCTCGTGGTAGAGGAGCCTTGCCATACCCATGCGTTGCTTTTCGCCACCGCTTAGGACGTCCTTCCATTCTTTGCGGCAGTCCCAACCACCCTCACGATCGGGTAGGTAGCCAAGATGGACATCGTTCAGCACTTGAAGTAGATCCGCGTCACTCCTCCCATCTTCTAACATGTCCATTTCGCTATGGGGATAAATGACTTGGTCACGTAGGGTGCCGAGGCTAAGGTATGGACGCTGCGGGAGGAACATTATGCCATCTACACCAAATCCTCTCGGCCGACTAACCAGGCCCCGGTAAACAGGCCAGAGACCCGCGACGATGCGAGCAATGGCGGATTTTCCGACACCATTCGGTCCTGAAATTAGAAGATGCTCGCCAGAACGCACTATAAAGGATAATGATTCGATAAGTTCATCACCCCCTTGAGGGAAGAGAGACGGCGCTACTACAGGTACATGTTCTAGACGCACGCCGTCGAATCCGCTATGGATCGTCCCCTGGACATCTGAAAGTGAGTATAATTCAGGATGGGAACCACGGCGAGATGCATATGCATTAGCCTGTACCCGGTGGAGAGTTGATATTAACGTATAGACGCGAGAGGTATATCCTGCCAACTCAGAAAGGTCTTTAATGCTGTACATCATACGGCCACCAGCATCCGCTAGGGAAAGCATAAGTCGCTTGTTTGTAATGAAATCCTTCATTCGATCTCTCTCCCTCCCAGAAGTTTCGATAGACGAGAGAGCCATCTCGGAAACACCAGCTAGGCCGCCCCACGCAGGCAGGAATATTGGAAGCGACGTGATTAGATACCCAAAGGCGGACCAAGAATACTTAAGAATCATATCTTCAAGCATATTATAGCGGATTTTCAGGCTATATATGCCCTCCATCCATCGTTGTAGATCCTTAAAACTTTTGGAGAGGAACACATGTTCCATTTCAGCTCCGCCGTAGAACGCCACCTCTTCAGCATTTGCCAGAAGTCGGGAGTGGAGACCTCTAAAGTCACCCTCCTTCTTACCCTCGACCGCTGTCAACTTTCCGAATGGTGGAGAAAGTCGACGCAGTATTGTTGCTGTACCGAAATATCCGCTGAGGATTCCTGTCAGTGCTAGGGGTCCCAGCGAACGATAGAGTTGGTAGTTGAAAACGAAGAGGTCCACTAGTGGTTTCCCAATAGAAGAATATAGCTTCGCAGAGGCCGCACAGAACCGGGTGAGATCCTGCGTGATGAATTGGTCCGCCGACTCGCCAACACCGCCATCAAGATTGGAGAGTTTATAATAGTTTATGTTATCGTTTAGGTAAAGGTCATGTATATACCTTGTGAGTCGCGTTCGGAAGGCAATAGAGACTTTGGACTGGAGGAACTTGATCATAGAATTGGTGTAAGACGCGAATGTGCCGATTCCACACCATTTTATCAGGCCCCAGAGGAAGGCTTTACCCTTGCCAGCGACCAAATCTCGCACAATCTCTCCATCAAGTCGTGCTACCACGAGAGATAGATATGTTCTGAGCATGAGAAAGACGCCGTGACCAATCAAGAATCCAGTTTCCTTGCTCCTCCACCTCGGAATCATGATGCTTAAGAGACTGAGAAACTGGTGCAGGAAGGCCAGATTCAAGCCTGGTCTGGTAGAGGGGGGCGGAATTTGGGATGGTAGAGATGATATATCACCGAGGCCGGCAGCCCTGGGAGGATTAAGAAATAGCCGTCGATGCGCATCGAATGTCGTCAATTTTGTCGGGCGAATGGTTACTTTGGAGGTATCGGAAGTCGTTACCGACGACTTGTAGGGGACATATATTATCCGTGTTCCATCCTTGCCGCGAAGACCGGAATTCTTCCTCACCAGGCGTTTCCCCTCAGCCCTCTCCTTCGACCATTCATGCCACCAGCGATATCCCCCATACCCACTTCCGATTATCGATAATAAAAGAATTATAGTTGCAATTAGCTTAGCAGTCTTGGACGATTTGCGGAATCGGTCTTGCAACAGCTTCGAATAGTAGGCAAAGAGGAGGAGCAAGGGATCCTGTGGAGGTCGCAACGTCGACTGCGCAGCCATTGTGTCCGTGTATTAAGTATCTTGTATAGTCGCTCACAGCCGGCTGAACTTGGGGGCTAAAGTATCCCGTTTTATCCCCCGTCTTGAGATTGCATTGTCAGCCTCGAAAACGGCCTTTGGATTGGAAAACGATATCGGGCAAGTTCTTTGAGGTCAGATTTCTTTTTGCGCCGCGTCAGGTACGTGGTTATAGGATTAGGTCATGCCAGCAGGCTCCCTGGATATTCTGAGTCTGTTGCAGGTCGGGAAAACGCCAACTATACCAGATACAAGGTGTAACTCGAAGGAATGAAGGTAGCATGAAACAAACAAGATACGCTTCGGCTGAAGAATACCGTGGGTGCAATTCAATGACATGTGACGACGCCCAGAATCCAGGAGACTCACATGACATCAAAATCACGTGCCGAGTGTAGCCAGACTAGTTAATATCCAAGAGTATTGTATTATACGAGGTTAGCGAATTGAAAAATAATTACGTGTGTAATATACAATACTAAGTAACTGAGAAATGCGCAGTAATGTAACTTGCGTAGCCGCCCATACGCTGTAGAAGTCTGCGCGCACTGGCGAATGAGCAACCGAGCATCAAACAAATAATATCAACCCCTCGGTATGTACGTACGCAGTACACTACATGTACCAGCGTACATAGCTTTCGCCAAAAGAATGCTTCAATAGCAGCGTGTCCAGTTTGTGATTCGTGGAGATTAGCTACCCTAGAGCTCGCTCGCTGGCGGGTTTGCTGAATATTTCCGGGGTTAAAGCTTCTACTTTGGCACCTGGTTGGCTGGCTACCCTTTATTTTCTTGAAGCATATCATGCTGCATGCAACCGCAAACCATTCGCCAGTCCATGAAAATTTGCCTACAGAGACCACGTCTAGCCAACATAATCGGCGGGATGTTTTGCCTGTTCACGCACCGCTGTGTACAGAGCAATAATCGCTGTCGTTATCACAGTGGGACCAAGCACACCAGGGCGCTGCCAAGCTGGAGCGGCAGGCTTAGCTCTCCTGCTAGCGGTAAATTACCCGGAGTGGCCCCAGCGAAAAATGGTTCGGGGATCGGGTACCTAGGTAGGCGGGCAGACTGTTGGCTAACCGCATTTCGATCTAGATTTCTCCGTAAGCGCCTTGAAGAAAATAGACGGCCCAATAGGAGCAACGAACCCAACCTGTGGCAGTTTACAAGATTGACAGGAACCGAGTTGATGAGCGCGCTTCGATTCCACAGCGCAGATGGAGCTTTGCTCCTCGACAATTTTGCCGCCATTCGAACTGGATAACATCTTGTGCATCGGCTTGAAAAGATGAGCCCAAGCATCGTGAGTTACTCCATGCAGCTTGACCCAAAACGTGACAGTGCACAGGGAGCATAAGGAACATGTTTGGCATTTTGCGCAATGTCCGTACGGAGGCACCTGAGTGGCTGAGATAACTACCTACACACCACTGATGTCGTTGATCTCGGCGAAAGGGATGAATGACACCACTACTAAGACGAGCTTAAGCTGGTACGTTACACGGCGAAACCTGCAGTTCAAAACCACGAGCAACAGCATCAAGTGCTATGTGTGCACGTACACGGGGAACCCATGCAGGTTCCCTTACTCCGCCTTTCAAAAAAAGGTCGCCAACGTATCATGGGTTGCTCGCTCAGCTTGACCAAGCCGATATTATTTAGCTGCGGAAGTCAGTTCGCTAGGCCGATGATTCTCGCAGGGAGAGCGCGCGCTATTTTGCGGTCTCTAATACAAATTAAAGCACAGTAAGGGCACAGGAGGTTATACGCAGAACCTAGTTAATACCCTGATCAATGGAAATGTAGTTAGTGGAGGAACCGAGATTGAGTAGTTGGGATAATCAACAACACGCAACTCAAATTCTATATTTTGCTATATGAGGCACAATACGCTACTAAAAGATGGCTAGCGTCGTGTACATGCAAGTCAACAATTATTTTTGAGTACACTCAGCGCATGGTTTTGTAACAAGAGACGTCGTTGTTGGTGGGGCGTGCATACAGCGTATACAAACTTTTTTGAAGCAGCTCTCCCCGCCTTCTACGAAGTACGGAGCACGGAACTCGGTCGTAAGATATTATATCACGTGCCTATGTATTTTTAGAACTTGGAGTGTATCGGTAATGAAAATTCCGCAGCCCGCCCGCGTCAAGGGGTAACATTACATACAATTCCCTGACGATACGAATGGTCACTCTCACTTGGAAGCCAGCCAATGTAACGTCAGGATGGGATGGCTCCAGCCACAAGTGCTCTTGAAATCAGTATAATGATGCGTGTACTTAGGTACTTCGATAATACGCAGCAAGATATTTACGAAACAATACCTCACGTGATTCATTATTACAACCTTGGAATAGACGGATAGCACACCCACCTCTAGGCAAGCCACAAGTTACCGTATGCCGGGTTACAGTACATGACCATACCAAGTAGCCCCCTTTCCAGACTGTCCAGACTCCCTTCCCAATAATCCCTCCAACCATCACCACCACCAACCAACCACCAACCGCTCCTATTACTGCTGGCGTTGAACCGCCTCCGCTTGTCTTCTTCCTCCTCCTCCATCCTTCTCCTCCTTGACCCTTTGCTACCTCTGTTGCTCTTCATATCCTGTGGTGTCTTCCGCGTCTGCCCCGTTGCAAACAGTATCATTCTCGAGTCCGTTGAGCTGGTTCCTTGCCCTGACTCTTTCCCCCTTCGCCAATTCGCTTGTGCCAGCCAGGGTTAGACCTGTCCTCTCACCCCGTTTTTTCGGCCTTTCTACCCCCAAATTTGGACTATTCCTCCTTGGGCTGCTTGCTCTCTATCCCAGCCTTGGCTCGCTCTGTCTGTCGCAAGGGCCTCCTCCGGCCCGCCGTCCCCTCGTCCGACTCTGTCTCACTTCGTTCATCTGCCGCTTGGAACACTCGTGGAGCTTTATCGATCACCTTGGGGGTCTGTTGGGATAGCCCTTGAATGATCTTTACGATACACTGCTGCTGTGAACGGTGTTCTCCTTAGCCCGAAGACGCGAGTTTACGGAAACTTCGCCCGCTGGAATTCTCCGCTCTTTGATCGATACAGCCAGTTTATATAGGTTCAATTCCTGGCGTGTTTTGCTAGCATTGACAGCTCAAGGCTGACTGGGAAGGCGACCACGGAGCTGTCTATTTCGTGGATATATTTTGCGACCCATTCGTCGAGCTGAATGAAGCTAGTCTTCATTGTTCGCTATCTTCATAAAGCAAGCAAGTCTACAATTCTGGTCGCATAGGCTCAGGAACAAAAAAGGCCAGAAGTCTTTTTCTTGTCAGTCTTTTGATTTGGGTTACAAGTGTCGTAGTTTTTAACTATCACGTTCTTGTTTGGGTCTCTCCCGGCGTGTTGAAAACGACGTATATTGATAGCCCCGATTCTTCTTGGCATTCCAGATATCA
This sequence comes from Blastomyces gilchristii SLH14081, assembly GCF_000003855.2. NCBI lineage: Eukaryota > Fungi > Ascomycota > Eurotiomycetes > Onygenales > Ajellomycetaceae > Blastomyces > Blastomyces gilchristii. Next base: position 242,608 of record NW_003101648.1, on the reverse strand, counting down.
ACACCACCTCCTCCTTCCTCACGCCAGAATTATCTATCGCGAACCTATCCATGACCGCTTCATCCAACGGCCCAGGGTCCAGTGAGTTATTCTATTTAGGTTATAATATCGTGCCTGAAACCATCTCGTTCTAACCAACCTCGTTCTCTTAAGACTCTGCCTTGCCAGTTCCTAACGATGCAAGTTCAAAAAACCTATCGTCAAATGATCATTCCATCGGCGATGCCCCTCTAGAGCGACATACATCGCATACGAACTCGGCGCAAGGTTCATCTGGCGATACTGAGCGCCCAAAGAAAAAGCGATCCTTTCTTCGCGTCCCATCGCGGTCATCTTCCAATGCAAAACAACGGGGACAACCCGCTGCTCCTGACTGGCCACAAGATGGAACTGAAAGCAATGCTGGAAGTAAAAAACGGGCTGGAAGCTTGGCAAGCAGTAAGCGGTCCAGGCGCACCGACGCACCTATGGCCACAGACACCAACAATGTGTCCACGCCCGATACAGATGATCAGCCTAAAGAAAGAATGGCAAAGGGGCCCTCGAAGCTGTTTTCTTTCCTCAGTTGCTGTGGCGGCACGTCGAACGACGATCAGGAAGAACCTGAAATACCCCCCAAAAAATCTGTAAAAACACAGTCGTCCCGTGGCAGGCAGCCAACGCCAGCCGAGAAGACAGAACCCAGCGCTGCAGGTTCGAGCACCGCCGATTCCAGAGAACCCGCCTCTTCTGACGAAAAGGCTGCGTTAAAGACAAGTGCGGACCGGAGGGAGCCTAACACTGATAACGGCCTGGCCGGAGTCACAGGAGAATCTGGGTTGGATAGCGTGGTTAAAATGGATATTGATAAAGATTCAAAGCCTCCAGCACCATCTAAGTCAGGATCAGGCTCTGGCTCGCCTTCGGGCTCTAAGACTTATACAAGCCGAGATTCGGATTTACCACCAATTCCTGCGTCAGAGCAAGTGACCTCTTCAAACACAACCAGCGTTCCCCTTGAGAAGCAACCAGCCACGGACGCCGTCCCGAAGCAGCCCAATGGTGATCACGATGCTGCCATGCAAGATGCGCAGTCCGCGGATAGCTACATAGAAGAAGACGTGGATACTCCATCCAATGACGAAACCGCGCAGCGATCGATGGAGATTCCACCTCCACCTCCATTAGCTCGCCATGCTGAATCGACAAACAAGTATATCCCGCCCGCTCCACCCGTTCAACCAGAGAAGCAGCAGTGGTTATTACCTCCCATTGAGCCCCACCTTCAGAGCCGCAAATGCCTTGTCCTCGACCTTGATGAAACCCTTGTCCACAGCAGCTTCAAAGTAAGGAAAGCGCTTTGGTTTCGTTTAGATGATATTACTATGCGATTGTACTGACAAAAGCTGGTTTTTAAGGTCCTTGAAAAAGCAGATTTCACCATCCCAGTGGAAATCGAGGGTCAATATCATAATATCTATGTAATCAAACGTCCCGGCGTTGATCAGTTTATGAAGCGAGTAGGAGAGCTCTATGAAGTCGTCGTTTTTACAGCATCAGTATCCAAGGTTCGTCAAAAGCGGGTATTTATGAGAGACGACGCCAGGAGTAACTAACGGTTTTTTTTTTGTTTTTTTTTTTCAATTTGCAGTATGGTGATCCTCTATTAGATCAGCTAGATATCCATAAAGTGATACACCATCGGTTATTTAGAGACAGCTGTTATAATCATCAGGGAAACTATGTAAAGGTATGTGCTTCGCCCTATTCCTATAATAACCAAGTGATGCACTTAACTTACCCTTGACGATGACGCCGCAGGACCTTTCTCAAGTTGGCCGCGACCTCCGAGATACCATTATCATCGACAATTCTCCAACGTCTTACATTTTCCACCCTCAGCATGCCATTCCTATTAGTAGCTGGTTCTCGGACGCCCACGATAATGAACTATTAGATCTTATTCCTGTCCTCGAGGATTTGGCCGGTTCGCAAGTTCGGGATGTAAGCCTGGTTTTGAATGTTGCGTTATAGCGACCGCGTGGACGTGGACTTGACTTCTTGACTGTTCGCTATCTATGCCACGGCTTGCCGGGCTCCTTTTCCCAGCCGCTCGTCCTACCCCGTCGAGTATCAAGAGATATCTTTACTCTCGCCACGAAAACTGGTCACATCAAGCACTGTGATCATTATTGCTCGGGCTGTTCTACTGCTCATCTCAACTTGCCAAGGATACCTCTGAACATGGCAGAATTGAGAACCCACCACCAAAATGCTTCAGCACGACCACCACAACCAAAGGGAGAGTGGGCTATAAGATGCTTCTCTAGTTTACATGGAACCGGTGAGCCATGCTCTATCAAGCCGAGTTTTCCGTCGAGACTGGTGTCTTTTATTCCTCCCCTTGCCCTTTTTTTTTGCAATTAATCTCCCTTCCACTGCCTCCATTTATACCCCCCCGATTGCGAACCCTTGAACGGGCCCATATATTTCCTCCAAGTGAGCGTTTCATTTCTCTTCGAGCATTTCCTTGCCGTTGCATCAACCAGGCGTTTTGTCTGCTCCCGATCTGCAGACCATAAAAGACAAAAAAGTGACCTTGCTGGGCACATGTGTCCATTCTCATCCTTATGTACCCTATCCACACAACACAAAACACAAAACACAAAACACACTGCAAACCATGCATCCATCTCCTTTGTTATTTTCCCTCTGTTATCATTCTCTTTTGTCACTCTATTTTCTATGATCTAGTCCTCCTGTCATATTTGTTTTACTCCCCTTTGTTTCCGTAACCTGAAGAAGCGAATTTTGTTTTCTTTTGAAAGATATCACACAAGTGAAGCAACTGATTTGCGGGTCCTTATTTGTCCTTACCACTTCCTCTTCCTGGTTCCCTCTAATATTCTTTGCTTGTTCATTCTGATTTTCCGTTTCCTCTTTATTTAACTTCTATTACTATTACTCTATTGTTTATTGCCACTGGCAGTGCCAAATTCTGCTGTTACATTATTCCTGCGCCTTCTTTTCTCCTATTTCCCTTTTCTGGATAATCTGATTCTCTCCTTTTCCTCGCTGTCTGTTTTGTAAGGCAACAACAACTTGTCCCCTGTTTTTCACCTTTCTCTGCGTCATGATTTCTCTGGTGAAAACCAAAGGGATTAAAATTCAATCTGTCTGTTCACTTTTTCGAAAGACTCAACCCCCCCACCCCTCCCCAAGCCTTCTTTTTATACCTAATTCCACACCAAAATAATTCTTCGCGCTTACATTGCCATATTATTCGCGTATGCAACTACCTAGGTACCCACCTACTACGAACGTATTTAATTTTATTTCACACACAGCTACATTGCCTCACTCTATATCTTTTGGCCGTGTTGTTCATCTTTCCTCCTCTACCATGGTTCTTTTCTATCCCTCACTGTGTTCGCATATATTGTATGTGGAGTGCCATCCCTTCATTTTTCTGTATTGGTAGGTAATCTTTAATCTTTATGCTTACTGAGTGAGACATCTATGCTATATTTCTTAGAGTTGTACGTATGTTGGTGTGGTGCGAGTAGTATGACTTGTCGATGGTTAATGGTTGTACCCATGCTTGGCAAAGATACGTCTATATATATATATATATCTATAGTAGAAGAAAATCGTCTCGGCGATGGTATACATCCGTAAATAGAGAAATAGAGAAAATATTTAACTCTAATAAAGTAGGCAGATCTTCAGGGTATATCTAATAAGCACTCCGTACTCATTACCTTTGTTGGGAATTGGACGAAGGGCTTGGCTGACACAGACTTTGCCAGGTACACACAACCACCTCGTGACATCATCTGGCTCGCGCTTGTTCTCCCTTCGCGACATCACCCAAGAGCTACAAATCAGTTTCTCTCCTATATTGCAACCTCTCTCACTCTCTCTAGAGACTAACTTTTTCTGCACGCGCTCCGAACGCCTCACCATCTACCCCACCCGCCCACAGCCTCTACATGACGGAACCTAACCCACCTCCACAAGCCGCAAGCTCGACTCCAACTCCGAGCCCGCCCGCAAACGACGAGATAGACGATAGCAACGCGGCAATGAAGGATTCTAAAGGCTGGGATGGTAAGCTGCGAGTCGAGCGCCATGCCGTGCTCACCAACCCCGAAGCTCTCGAAGACCCCGACTATTCAGATGAGAATGCCCCACCTCTGGAGGAGATCGAGGCGGATGAAGGTATGCCTCTTTTTTTTTCGCGTAATATATAAACGCTTGTCTCTAGTTGCATATGGTTTCTGTTCGTATCTCTTTTACGATGTTATATGAAGAATGCTAATATGTATGTGCGTCTATTTCCCCTTAGACCTACTTTCGGATTTGGGCAACGATGTTGAGGTGCGTGGGCAGCATAGTGCCTACAGATCTCCGTGCCATATGCCTCTGAATAGCTTCCAGTTTCTCTCTAGAGATAAAATACATAGAAATGAGCTATTGTTAACTTAAATGATAGGACATCGACCTTGTCCATTGCCGTATATCCTCACTACCGGCGCTTCATCTGGAACGTTTTACACATCTAGAAGTACACAGTTCCTCCTCCAATATATCCCCAGCTTTCATTGCTCATAGGCTTACAACTGTATCACCAATCGGAAAAATAACACAATACAGAAACTATGCCTCCGACAAAACCAAATAGCTCGAATGAGCTTTCCCGAAAATCTAGGCCCAACTCTTACTGATTTAGACCTCTACGACAATTTGATCACGCGGATCAGAGGACTTGATGGATTTACCAAGCTCACTAGCCTAGATCTCAGCTTCAACAATATCAAACATATCAAGAATGTCTCGCACCTGGTACATTTGACGGACCTATATTTCGTGCAGAATCGAATACAAAAGATTGAGGGACTGGATGGGTTGAAGGTATTGAGGAACTTGGAACTCGCCGCGAATAGGATTAGGGTATGTTTTGCGATCTGCTCGTGCTACAATTATTCCCTGGCTAGACTGCGAAGTATGACGGTGCTTTTCTGATGAATACGGGTTTAGGAGATTGAAAATCTGGATGATCTCACAGCTCTTGAAGAGCTGTGGCTGGGAAAAAATAAAATCACCGAAATCAAGGTATGCGAACGATCCCCTACAACTCTTCAGCAACTGAGTACCTACCTTTCAATCCGGCCCCTTTTTCAGACCTTGAAAATTGCAACCAAATACATATACTCACCATTTTCAATCCCAACTTCATGCAGAACATCGACGCTCTTACCAACCTAAAAATCATCTCCCTCCCCTCAAACCGCCTAACAACCATCTCCGGCCTCTCAAAACTCCAAAACCTTGAAGAGCTCTACGTCTCCCACAATGCCATCACCGCTATTTCTGGCCTAGAAAACAACACCAACCTTCGCGTCCTCGATATCTCCAGCAATCAAATCAGTAAACTAGAAAACATTTCGCATCTCACCCATCTCGAAGAGCTCTGGGCGTCCAACAACCAGCTCGCTAGCTTCGATGAAGTCGAGCGCGAGCTAAAAGATAAAGAGGAGCTCAAGACGGTGTATTTTGAAGGAAATCCTTTGCAGACGAACTCTCCTGTGCTCTATAGGAATAAGGTCCGGCTGACGCTGCCGCAGGTTCAACAGATTGACGCTAGTAAGTTTTATTTATTTGATTAATTCCAATGCTGTAATCCCCCTGAACACTGCCCACATCGCGGTCAGGCTTTTGTAAAAGAGAAATGATAACTTGGCTAACGAGCTCTGGAATTATAGCATACGTGCGTGTATCGTGAGGAGTGAATTACCTTTCTTATTCTCCCTTTAGCTCAGCAGAAATTGCCAACATGGTGCAGGAAACTTGGGGGGTACTATCTTAAAAGTTGTCTTGAGCTATGGTTCAGTCATTATGCATTTCTTTATGATAGATATATTACGCCGTAGATTTGATAGACAGGAAAGAGGGCAGAAATTTTGGCTCCCCAAAAACGCCAAGAAGGAAAGGAATGTATCTAGTATGTCTACACGTTTGCTCAGGTTTCCTCCGTCCGCGGATCCTTGCTGCTATAATATGATATGGGTAACTAGAACATGTCCTGTACCGTACCAATATCCGTGTATTATTACTGCTACTATTTTACATGGGCATATATACATCTTGGCACTCTCTTGTGGATTTGCTATTCAATATGATTCCCTAAAACTCGCAGAACCCCACATTTTCTCTCTCTTTCAAGTTCTTGTCCTCTATATCTGCAAAGCACGCAGCGCCTTAAATGAAAAGTATATTATTATACCTGCCCATACAGCGCTTAAATGCAGAGGCCTCCTCCGCCCGATTCCTGACATACGGCAAACGTACCCAGAATGACATATGACAAATTTGATGCGCGGGTAGGTAGGTATTGGCCAAGCGATTTCCTGGCCCAGTAGTACACTTTCGTCGAGCTGCCGCTTGGGGCCTGGTTGGCTGCGTTTGTATTTTGACATTCAGGGTGGTGGGGGGCTGTCAAAATAAGTAGGGGCATTCCAGAGACGAAAAAAAATTCTCGAACCATGTATGGTCTAAGTGTCATCAAAGGCGGAGAGGTAACTATTTCCGGGTTTTGGCGAGACGGACATCATATTTTGACCGTAATGCTTAGGAGAATAACCTTGACCGGGCCCCTGCTGTTTCAGTCAAAAAGCCAGGGGCCAATCCCTCGCTCTTCTCCAACCTCCTTAGTGTTTGGCTATGGTGATCTTGCTCTGCTGCCCACAATTTTCCTCCCATGTCTTTGGCTCCTGTTCTCGTTACTGCTATTGATCCGGCTTAGGCTTGGGCTTTCCTGTGCTTCTTCCTTCACCTTCTCTGAGGCCACTGACGCAAGCTTCTCTTTTTCCGCAATCTCCCGACCTTCCCGCCACAACCGCATAAGTGAATCGCCATGCAAAGACTCGGCAAACCGCATAGCGTTGATCTGATGACGAAATGGAACGGGGCGTTTTTTCTTTGGAAAGCAATCAACATATCCAACCCAGAATAGTGTAGTTCGCCTTCGGGAATGTGCGCCTCTTTTATAACGGCCGCGGGCATTTCGCCCATTTGCCGTCTGCAAAAGATCCTGAACCTCGACGGAGTTAGACGTGATAAGGAAAGTGTTATGGTATGGATTCTGCTTGACGGCGACATCGTGGTCGTGGTACGACGGCTCGATATAGCAGAGAATTGATGGTTGAGGCTGATTAACATCACTGGTACTGATTTGTTCCTTTTCCTTTTCTCTGGCTTTGTTCATTCTGGCTTCTTTGGTTTTAGCTTTGATGCGCGGTTTCGCTAGGGAGCTTTTTGTTGGATATTGGTCCCCGTCAGAATCGCGGGGAAAAGATGATGGGAAGAGCGTGGATAGGCTGGGGATAGGAACGACAACTGGCGAAGCTTCCAAAGCAGCATTCCTGGCTTGAGGATCCTCGAAAATTGCCAGAGCCGAACGCCCGGTATTTTTGGCGTCTCTGGACGGGGTATTCTACTCCAATTTCGTTAGCATGAAGTACGATCTTTTATTTATGTGTAAGTTCTCGGCCGCTTAGAGAGCTCTGATAGAAGTGGTAAAATAAAGCACTAATATTCAAACTTTGATTGCAAGGATATCATCCCAACCGGGTCCACAACAGACGCGCGGGGATCCATCTACAGAAGAGCAGAACAATGCCAATCTTCAAAGGGACGAAGGAGAGTAAACCGCCGCCTTTCGACGGTCTCAGCAAGTGCGGTAGTTTAATGCTAATAAAAGCCTATATTGGTTCGGGCCGAAATCTACCCACTTCACATTGGACGGAAAACCAGGCCATCTCATCCCCAGTTCGTAAAATTGGGCGAGGACATAGAGAACCTAATATGAACTCAAAAGAAAAAAGTAATGCAAAATTGAAGAAAATACTCCATCTTCTGTTAAATGAACGAGGGCGAGACAATGAAAATATAGACACCTAAAAGGAAACAAAGAAGGAACCCAACAACATACATACCTTCAAATTTAAGAAATACGACACCTCTCCAAACTTCCGTATCGCCGCAAGGACCAATTGCGACTCTGCGAGCGTGCGAGGACTCGGCACCATTTTAATATGAACTTGTTTGAGATTCGCAACATGGCGGGCAGCAGAGGAAGCCATGGGAAGGTAGATATAAAAAATAATATGATAGTCCACTTCCTATCGTCGGCCTTTCCAAGCAATTATTCAAATTGATTTCTTGAATGCCCTTGTCATTGAAGTGTTTGCTTGGGCCTCATGTGGCATATTCCATGGGCGTATGGTCGCTTTGGATGAGAAAATTCGGGCGCTCAGGTGGTTGGATCTTTTTTCTCCTTCAATGGCTTGAGGACTTAGAATGGGGCAACGCGTGTGCGGTTTTCTCCACGCGGGTGTTAGTTTGTTTGAGGTTCAATTGGGTAGTTGCTAGCGCCTGTGTAGGGATAAAATGCAGAACATGTAGATATCCAATTCACCTAAATGTTATGGTTCGATTGGTTGATGATATCTTGTCATATCTTGGTGAGCGTTGGGAAAAGAAAACTTCCAAGGTTGGATGTTCCGAGAGGTCATGTGATATGCCGGAGTCGCGAAGCCGCAAATCTCGGACCGACCGAGAATCGAACATCTACAACTCCCGCCATCTAGGTTCTCCCATTCACCCATTCTATTCGCTTTTCCTTAGCCATATATTCGATCTAGGTATCTTAATTTGCATATCTATGATTAACGTGGGGCACAGAATTGCTAACAACATACGCCACCTCTCTGACAGTTTCATATATTTTCTATCCTTCGTTTCGTGTTGAATCTAATATACACGCTGCTTCGGCTTCCCCGCTGATTTACCCATTAACGCGGTCCCAAAACCGCCAATGTTTCACAGTGGACAAGGAAGAAAAGGATAAACTTTCCACAGGGTTTTTCACTTATGAATTTGCACCAAGATAACCCCACAAAGGAGTGGGTGGCCCATGGGGAGCTCAATGCTCAAATCTTTGACGGACTAGTGTTCTCCAGGCTATCACTGGAGTGGCCGAGCAAGGCATTATTGCAATCCGTCATCTACTCCTCATTCGGCGATCAAAGCGGTAGTTGTGTTAGGAGGCGAGCTTGTCAGGGTGGATTGTGTTAGACTAAAAACATGCTAAGCACGTACTCCTCTGCTGCGTGGGATAACGATGAGAAAGTGAGAATTTCTTTTTAGTCATAGGTTAGTATAATTCCGCCAGCTACGCGGAGTAGCGTGGAATGTATCGAAGTCCGATGTGGCATGGAAGACCTCAAATCTCAAAAGCTCCCTGGAGAGCTTCTGCGGGGATGCCGTTGACGCTATCGTTAAAATGGAATGGCTCTTCATGCTATGAGAAATTCTCATTGCCATGCATACATATAAAACTCAATCTGCATTCTCTGCTCCTCCCTTACTACCTTTAACTTGCTTCCTAACCCCATGCCCGATTTCCTACATAGTGCGAACAGTTCTCCTCTTGATTGATTAATAGTCTAATCAGGGATATCCGCCCAAATCACCCTAATCAGCCTCTCGTCTAAGATTACTCCGTACTAGAGAAACAATTACGATTTCCAAATCCAGTTCTTGAAGAAAGATGGCTGTCCCGAATATAAAACTGAACAGCGGGTTTGACATGCCCATTGTTAGCTTTGGTCTCTAGAAGCTCAAAAAAAGACACCTGCGCCGACTAGATCTACAACGCCATAAAGACCGGTTACCGCCTGTTCGATGGTGCTTGTGGTAAAGAGAGAAATCCCACTACACTCCCTTTTCTACTCTTCTTTTCAATTCTGGCCCGATCGCTAAAGCCCCTAAAAGCCCCTGTGCCTATCAATATGAGAGCCGGCACCCGTGACTTTGCGACATATCAGACTACGGGAACGAAGCTGAAGTGGGGCAAGGAGCTGCCTGGGCCATCTAGGAGGCATCTAGGAGGGTATTGTCAAGCGGGAGGAGCTGTTTATCGTATCTAAGCTCTGGCAGACTTTTCACGATCCTGAGCAGGTTGGGCCCGTTGTGAGGAAACAACTGGCCGACTGGCGCGTTGACTACTTTGACCTCTATATTGTACACTTCCCGGTTGCGCTGAAATATGTGGACCCCGATGTCCGCTATCCCCCAGGCTGGTTTAACGATGGTAAGAGTTCGATCGCTACCAGTAATGCAACCATCCAGCAAACATGCGGTGCCATGGAGGAGCTTGTCGACAAGAAGCTATCCCGTAGCATCGGCATCAGCAACTTCAATATCCAGCTCATCATGGACTTACTACGCTATGCGCGAATCAGGCCAGCTACTCTCCAGATCGAGCACCACCCATACCTTACTCAATCCCTCTTGGTCAAGTTCGCTCAGGACGATGGAATTACTGTTACCGCCTACTCTTCGCTTGCCAACTCGAGCTTCTTTGAGCTGGGTACGCAGATCGCGATGGAAGCCCCGCGACTACTTTCTCAGTCCGCTATTACATCCATTGCTCAGAAGCATGACAGAACAGCTGCCCAGGTCGTCCTCCGTTGGGCCACGCAACGAGGTATTGCTGTCATCCCTAAGAGTAACTCTGGGACACGTCTCCTTGAGAACCTGCGTGTCAATGATTTCAACCTCGATCAGGGTGAGATTGACGCCATTAGCGCTTTTAATAGAGGTCTTAGGTTCAACGATCCCCTGAACGTAAGTAGAAAATATCCTGGCGAAATGAGATTGATGGGCATGGAGTGATCGTGGCTTGTCTCACCCCCCAGCTCTTATTATAGTACGGAATCCCATGCCCAATCTTCGCTTAAAAAGCAATGCTCAGCGAGGGTCCCAACGCGGCGGCTATCCCTCGGGGATTACCAATGCCCTCACAAGGCTACATCAATTTATCTAGAGCAGATACATATCTTCGACATATCTCGTTTGTATTGGCTAAGGTCCTATAGCCCGCTATTTGTTTCATTGACATCTCTCCTCATGTTAGCACCTTTCCTTTTACTTTCATGTCCTCTGCTCTAGATCATGTAGTCGAAACAAACTTTTCGCTTTCCATACAAGGTAGTTTTTGGTTTGATTCCAGTTCTTGAAAAGCGCCCTGGCCGACAGGCTTGGAAAAATCGATGCAAGAAAATCGAGTGCGGTGGAATAGAGGCATGAGGAAGACTCGGAAAGAAGTAAATTATTACTCCATTCTGGGATTGGCTAAAAATAAGAAGCATGTGGATATAGAACAATACAATACGATTCGTTCACTCATCCTCATCCTCACCAGCATCGACATTGAATTTCTTTCTCCCAGACCCGGTAAGATTCTTAAGATTCACCAGGTTCACCTGAGCATCCATCTTCTTCTCTATATTCTGAATCTCCTTCTCGGGATCAATAGCCTCCTCAGAAGCAAAGTCCAGCACCAGCCGCCTACCCAGAAGATGGGTATTCTTCAAAGCATCCATGGCATTCTCCGCCTCGCGCGCACTTACGAAATCAGCAAATGCAAAGCCACGAGCCGTCCCGTCGAATTTCTGCGGCACACGGACAGACCGGAGTTTGCCATATGCACTGAACAGGTTTCTGATATCCTTCTTCGTGGCCTGGAATGGTAAGTTTTTGATGAGGATCTTGGTTCCCCGCATGGCCAACTTCTTCGCATTATCCTGGCGCCTTCGTTCCTCAGCAGCATCCACCGCTTTGTGCGAGGCCTTGATGACAAGTTCGTGTTGATCTAATTTGTAGCCTTGCATCGCCGCGAGGGCAGCGCGTGCTTGCGCACTTGAGCGGAACTCCACGAACCCGAAGCCCATGCTAAGAGTTTCTCCTGGGCGCTTTGGGTCTGTTTTGGTTTTTACCCTAGCAGACAGGAATCCATCCAGCGGTTGGAACACCTCTGTTAGACGAGCATTTGTTGTAGAAAAGTTAAGATTTCGAACGAAAAGAGTAGATGTCTCCAGCGGAGACTCGGCTTCTTCCGTTTCTGTTGCCTTGAAAATGTCCGAAGTTGAGTATGTTTGCGAGATCACCTTTGGAGGAGGTGCTATAACCCGTGTAGCAGTCGCATTTTCATCAAACAGGTCCTTTGGTGCTCTCTCCAAAAACAGGATTGAGTCGCCCAGCTTTCGATACGCAAGCCCCTTGAAAGCCTTTTGGCATTCGTCTGCCATGACGAATTCAACAATGGCTATAGTGCCACTGGGAGGCATCAGGAGCCTCTTAATTTGCCCAAAAGGTTCAAACAGCTGTCTTAAATCGTCAGCTTTAACACCAAACGAGAAGTTCTTAACGAGGATTGCAGTATTGCCTCGTTCCCGCTTCTTGAACGAATCCAGGTTCACCCCATGTGATGAGAAGTACGCCTTCGTTTCTTGGATCACATGCGTTTCTGCATGGGCTTGTTTGACTGCTGCGTCAGAGGATGTGGGATCAAGCAGCTCGGATTTCGAAATCCCCAATCGTTCAGATACAGATGACATGACTGCATCAGCCTAATACACGTGTTAGATCATGGAAACTAATTTTGGGCACAAAATAACAGGCAACTTACATTCATATATAGGGAATTCCAGCTGAAATTTGACGACGCGGCCTCTTGTTTCCTTTTTATTTGTTGTTGCTTTTTCAAAGGCAATTTTGAAAGCTCATACTCATCCAGTTTATAGGTTTTTTTTGATGAGGCCGGTAAGATGTGCAAGAGACGGCCTTGGAAAACTTTCCCATCAAGCGTTTTGAAAGCCTGAATGGCAGCCTCTGGGTCCGCGTACTGTACGTACGCGAAGCCTTTGCTTTTAGAATGTCGTGTATCAAACGCAACATGGACCTATTTCTGCGGTCAGCGGCGGGTTGATTCTGGAGATTAAAAAAAATCAAGACATCGAATAGTTATTCACCATAGGATAGGCTTCTCAGATTATAAGAGGCATCTACTAAAATACTCTTTCCAGGTAACATCACATGCATAGCATAAGCTGTCCCTATCTGGACGATCATCATTGGAGCCAGTGAATGCAGGAACGGTGCACATACAATGAAAAACAAAAGACTTAACGGAAATGACACAAAGCAACAAGCATGCTTACCTCATCGATTTTTCCAAAGGGAGAGAATAGTGACTCCAGGTCACTCTCGCTAGCATTATAGAGAAGATTTCGAACGAAAAGGCGACCGGTTTCACGGAGTTGGCCTATATTCGCGTCAAAGGATTCATTCTTGTCGGATGGGTTAGGTGGTTCTTTTTGAACGGGTGGCGAAGCCTCCTGCGCATTCCCTCTCCTGGTGCTTTCATAGTCACTGTCCTCGCTTTCCTCAATTTCCCGTATTTGAGCGGTGCTAGGACCTCCTTCGTCTTCATCTTCTTCAACCAGGCCAAGAAGTCGACTCGTTCTCGATCGCAGCCAATCCATATCGGACTTCGGCGCTTCTTCCACAGACGTGGCCTCAGGTTCATTTTCAGGCTCGATAGACCTTGCTTTTTCTGCGATAGAATTATCCTCTGAGACATTGTTCGGCCGCTCCCTTTGCTGCTTTTTGAAAGCGGGCTTATGATCCGGCCTTAACCGCTTTGTTTTGATGTTAGGCTCTTCAGTCTTGCTAGACGGTTGAATTTGAGCACTATCCGTTGAAACCCCGTTAGTAATAACCACTATACCATCGTCAGCCCAAGTCTTTGACTTCATTGCCGGCTGCATAGCGGCAAGATATTCCTGGAGCTTAGGATCTTGTTTCTGTTCTACTTGGTCGTGTTTTCGTTTGAGAGTAGTGGAGTTGGCTGATGTGGCATGTCTTGAATTTGGCTTCCCACTTACCGGGGAATCACCGTCGACCTTAAGAGTTCGGTCAGCTTCATGAATCCTTTAGTTGGGTCAGTCTTCGATGATGGCAGCGGACAAATAAAAACGGTGGGAAATTCGATAGTGCGGAGGGTAGAAGAAAGGGAAGGGGAGGAATACGTACCGGTCGTGCCATCTCCACTGCAATTTTTGACATCCTTATATATGTCTTATTGAAGTAATTGGCAGCATCTTGTGCCAGAGTCGGGGTTTTGAAGCCCACAAATCCAATCCTTCGTTTAGGGATAACATGTGCATCAGTAACCTGGTACCGCGTAGAGAAGTGTTTTCGGAGGTCATCATTAGAAAAAGTAGGCGGCAAGCCTGACACGAAGACTCTTGTATTCTCCTCCATATTGACTGGATGGGAATAACGAAGAGTTCTTCAATCTTCCTTCTTGTGTGGAAAAGAAATGCAAAGAACGAACGAATTTGTGTGGTGGAATGTTTTTCTTTTTTTTCTGCCAAAGGCGGTGAGAGTAGTCCGCACTAGCAACTAGCTATTCTGCTGAATGCAGCTCTGTGGCAACTGAAGCCATAGAATAACACAGAAACATCGCCGTGCTCTCTGCCCCTGAATCACTCACATCACTTTACATTCCCTCCACATAACACAGTCGGCATTGTATTGTATCTTTGGAACTAACTTGGAATATCACTCACTACCTCTCCAAATCAATACTCAAAATGGTTGCTGAAAAGCGTGAGAAGCTGGAAGGTATACATACCAAGCCCCCGGTTGTTTGCCTTCTTCCCTGTCGGCCAGCATGCTGCCTGAAGAAAAGAGCCTTACTAACAAGATGTGGGAATTATTAGCCCAGATTAAGTCTGCTGATATGGTGAGCGCTCCAATTGCATTATGACGTACCATCAGGAAAAGATAGTTGCGATAGCGCTTGTTTCCTCTCGAGTGTTTACTAACAGCCGGTCGGGAACTTAGAGCGAAGACATGCAACAGGAAGCCATTGAAGTTGGTACGTGCGGGACCTTTAAGACTGAAATAAGTTTCGGGATTGGGATATTGGTGCTGACTATTTGGTGACCTTTTCGACAGCAACGGAGGCCATGGATAAGTACCACATCGAAAAGGTATGGCGTTAATGTCGAAAACTGGAGTAATATATATGTACAGTACATATGCTGTATCGTATCGATACCCGCGAGACTGACAATGTTGGATTGCAACTTTAATAGGACATTGCGCAGTACATAAAGAAAGAGGTAAGAGAAAGCTACAGATTCGCTTCATAGTCTGCTTCGAAAAGGTATGGCTTGGTTGCTCACGGGAAATACAGTTTGACCTGCGCAAGGGCGCAACGTGGCATTGCATAGTAGGGCGTAATTTTGGCAGCTTCGTGACGCATGGTAAGAGGCCCTCTCCGTCCTATCTTGTCCGGTCTATTTAGAGGACATATTTCGCGTTGAATTGATTAGAAGCCAACCTAACCATCATGTCATGAATCTGTAGAAACCAAGCACTTTATATACTTTTATGTGGGCCACTGCGCCATTTTACTCTTCAAGACCCAATAAGTAACCGGCGATCGTTTCTGGATGAGAATGCCAGCGCCCGGCCTCCCCCTTCCGTTCGAGATCCTCGTCCTATACCAATTTGTTCTACAGTCTCAGAATGACTTGAATTTTTTTTTTTTTTTTTTTTTTTTTTTTTTTTTTTTTTTTTTTTTTTTTTTCTCTCTCAGACTTCACCATTCTAGAACGTTTATAAATGGCGGGTTATATACTACTGCAACAGAATTTCCCAATACGTATACGTGCGCACTCATAAGAAAGAGAAAGGACAGAAGAAGAATGGTGGTATGATGTGGAGCTGGAGCTTGGAATGAACGATTAACGAAACGCTTTCTCCTTTTACTCTCTTCTTTTTATGGTTTGTTCTTATTGCCTTCATGTTGTCTATTTTTTTGTCATTTTTACCCTTGCTCTCAGCTAGTCATTTCTTATTTATTTACCTTTCCTTCAATTTACTTTCAGCATCCACAGACATTGCATATCGTGACATCATTTGCCCCCTTTGCGAATGAATTAACAGAAAAGCAACACGGATGATGATTGAGCAAAATCGTATGAAAGTGTGCCGCTTGGGATAAATAAAATAATTCTATTACTGATGATAACTGCTCGAGTCCTATTCCTATTAAGCCCACCAAATGCAACTCCGTATCTTATTATAAGACATCCGTACCCAAAAACCACGCCCAAGTAGAAAGCAACTAAACTAAGGAAACTAGGAGAAAAGATAAAAATCCCCCATCAATAAGCAAGTTTCAATAAACAGTTGGGTATGTAAACGTATATTGGCGATGCGACCATGAGAGTATCGAGATATCCCATAAACTGGGTGGTAAGGGGAGATTGGAAAGGTCGAAAACCAACACAACAAAAGAATGGAAGGAGCGAAACAGCTCATAAAGTACAGCAAGACAAAAGAGATATAAGTGAGCCAGAAAACATAAACAGGAGAAGCGGAGGAAGAGGGGAGAAGAAAAGAAACGGGTCCGACCAAGGCCAAAAGGACGCTCCTAGTTCCGTAGGTTACTTATACCAGTAACCCGGCTGCGGTTGTCCTGGTGCTCCTGGCCCTCCCGGGGCTCCTGGGCCTTGGGGTCCCCATCCAGGGGGCCCTTGATATGGTCCTAGTGGTTGAGCCGGTGGGCCTCCACCGGCTTGCGATTGGACATCTGGTCGATTGCTGTGTAAAAGCATATTAGTGTTGTCATGCAGAAAGATATTGAGAAGTAGGATGGTCTAAAAGGGAGCAAAAAATTGATGATGACCAAGCCCTTGTCTTAACCTACCTTAGATCCTGTGCGAAGTGGCATACATGGCAGGTTACCTCCTAAACACTCCGAATGAGAGTTGGTTAGTTTTGTTCGATTATAAAAAAAATACTTGTGCCCATCACTGTGGCCAGAGGATGGTTGCTTTTCATGTTGGGTATAATGGGGTGGAAGTAAGAGGGCGAACCTTATATTTGCGAGTTGATAGAGGAATAACGGGCTAAAAACAGAAAGCAGACGGAATCAGTTAATGTGAGGTTCAAATTGAGTTGGTTCTGACAAAAATCCGCCTAGGCGGAGAGAAGAGAAATGGATATCTATGAGGCGGGCGTACAATGAAGCAAACAGTAAACCAAGGCCTGGAAAAGATCAGAAAATTTAGTCAGCATGTCATGTACCTATCAAAAAAATCCATTCCGTCTCTCAAACCATTTATTCAACCGGCGTCTTAAGATATGAAAGAGAGATTCCGAATCAAATTGCCTCCCTTGAGGTCGAGATGGGGAGATATCATGAATTCTCAGCACTTACCATCTTGTGGCGCAATGCGCGGACCAATTTCCGCCTGCACAGAACAAATAACGAAGTTAGAAACGCAACACTTGATTTGTACCTCGTCGTCCCACCGCCATTTCCTCATCTAAAAAGGGAGAAAGGAATGGGGCCATTCCCCGCCATGGATAAGCCAAACTTACAGTTATGGCATTGTGCAGTGACATTTTCATACCCCTTCAGGCGGGACGTAAATTCTGGGAGAATATGTCAGCACGGTGCTGCTCATTTTTTCACAGTTTTCCGTCTTTCTTTCTTTTGGTCCCTTCCGTGTATAAGAGCGAGCAGAGCGGATAGATATATCTATATGTATGTATGAATATATGTGACATACCTTGGGTCCCGAATGTAAGACAGATGGCCATTTTGTCGTTTCCGGAAACAGGGTGGCCGTACTAAAAGAGACGTAAAATAACTTTGACGGGTAATGGTGTTTCTCTATCTCTTGGTCTGGAGCTATGTATATCTCTTAGTCTCGATCTTCTTTTCGTCTTCGTGGAATAAGCTAGGCTACCAGTCAGATCAGCTTGAAGCCGGCGACGGATAGACTGATTATACAAGCAAGAACCTACACAGATATACCGTCTGCTGGTGCAATAATAATAAGACAGAGAGCGTGTCCACAAGAACAGGAATTTGATCCTCTCTACGTGGGTATGGGGGGCTGGCTATTTTTAGGTCAGTGACATCAATGATGGGGTCGACGAAACAAGGTAGAAGCCGGCACTGTGGTGGATTCGAAGAGGAATAGCAGAGAATGCCTTACTATGGCGAAAGTGAGGGATATATATCTGCGGGTATTAAACGGCAGTTTGGTTCATGGATGGACGATGAGTGGACGCAGGTGGGTTGGTTGGTTTAAGTTGTGTAGAGGAGATGACAGGCGGAGTTAACTGGCTGCTCGGCGGACTGAACGATGGAGCTGAACTCTGGAGGCGCGCTCTGCGTGTAATTGTGGCGCAGGGCTTGGCGCTCCGGTTGGTCAGCCATCTTATCGGGTCACTTGGATGCCTTGATCAATTTAATCAGTGGAGTTGACTTCAAAAACTCATATTAGGGCTCATGCCGATATTGGCTACTACAGAAACTACATCTATTAAGCGTGGTTCAATGCAAGAACTAGTATTGTTCCCCTTCTCACGAACATGGATGTTGGGATATAAAGAGAGGGAGTATAAGAGGGCAGAGGAAAATGACCCGAATCAATGGACTCCGATAATTTGATACCCAGTTGGCATCTTCGCCTCATATGCCAGTGTCAACTTAAGCTCCATTCCCTTTTTAACCTCAAGCTGCCACATAATTTCCCCCGCTTTCAACCTTGACACCCGCCCAGAGCCCCAACGCTCCTTAACGGCACTGCTATCGAGAGCCACAGTGGCAGAGTCGCCTTCTTTATCCAAACCCTTGGGTTCTAAAACATTAACTTGCAGACTCCCATTTTTACTGACGGGTACCTGATCGAGCAAAACTAATGAAACCGCGGTCGACTTGGTATTGGTTATCCGGCATGAACGTGTGAATATTGCGGTCTCTAAGCTCCCCGCAAAAAATCCCCCGGAAACACGCCTCACGCTAGGTTTGTCATAGGAGACCTGAATCCCTGGATCGACGCCAAGGCTAAGGCTAAGGGTAGTGTTTGGGCGGCCGCCGGCAAGAACTACCGTCCCCATAAACGTGCCATCAAGGGTGACGCCAACCTGTCCCCGGAGAAGCGCCAATGATGATGTATTGAAGACCTTGGCGCGGAGAAATGCAGCGGGGCGGAGCTTGGGGATTATTACGTGGGAATATTCCACTTTAGGGAAATCAAGCTCGGCGATTACGTGACGGTGTTTTAGGGGTGAGGGGCGGAGGGTCCGTCGTCCCGGTATGTCGTAACTGGTTGTCAAGCCGTAGCCATGCTGGGAAGATTCCTGGAAGGTGAGTGCATTCGACGAATCAGAGAAGATGGTTGCAGGATCTATAGAATCGCCATCGATGGTGATATTATCTTCTTCGGTGGCCTGCCCACCTTGAGTGCTTCCCGACATAGCAGGAGCAGGTACCGGTGGAGGGGATACAGGCGCGGTAACGGAAGTGGGACGAGGCGGAAGGATCCTCTGCGATACGGCTATATTGGTCAGTTGCTCTTGCTGCTGCTGCTGTTGCTGTTGTTGCAGGCGTTGCATCTGTATTTGGCGTTGATGCTGTCGCTGCTGTTGCAACGCCTGTTGTCGCTCCTGTCGGTGATGCTCCAGTTGGTTTGACATTTTATGCATCAAAAGGTTTGGTGATATTGTCAATGAGGTATTGGTATTTTTCTTAAGAAATGCAGCATGCTCCAGAGCCACTCTGGTACTGATTTCGGCAGGATTCTCCAATCCCTTGCTCCAGCTATCAAGGCTGCTTGATTCCTCAGATTCCTCCTTGAGTAAATTTAAATGCCACGCCTTGAGCAACGGAAGCTTCTCCCCAAGTCCACCGAAGCAAGTTTCCGACGTGGACAACGTGAGTTTAGCATCACGCCAAACCTCAGAGCTCGAATTATGATATTCCGCCAGATACACCCCTTTCCCACTCGATGTCAACGTCGTCAGATTGAACTCGTAACAGGGAAGCCATGCGGCCTTCTTTGTCACATAGGTCAGAGAAAGGTCTATTTTCCCGATCCTCTCAAGTGCGTCAGTAGACGTAATGGTGGAGTTCTGACGGCTGGAGCTTGGAGTGAGGTTGGAAAAGCCGTCCAGAAACAATGTAACCACGCCCACCTGCTGCGGGTAAAATTTCAAATGATCGTCTCGGCGTCTACGCTTCTCTGCAACCACGATATTGTGATCATGCAGTTTCCTCTTCCTGTTTTCGCGCTCGGGCTTTGCTGCTGCGTCTCGAGCACGTTTGAAAGCCGCTGCGAGTTTATTCACTTTGCTGGACACTTTCTCTCTTTTCTCAAAAATTTCGGCTACTTTGTTGTCGCAATTGTACATCACATCCCCCAATGTCGACACCTGGCGCTGGTAAGTGTGGAGGTACTCTTCTAATTTCGCGGCAGGCACATCCCCTGCCTTGATAGTTTTGCCATAGCCATCTAGGACCGCGAGCGACTTCTCAGCTGTTTGCCGTTCTCTCTCCGCTGCAGCAAGATCGGAGTCCCAAACCTTCAGCTCCCTCTCTGCATTTGACAGTTCAGATCTATCAACCCCGAAATCATCATCCGGGTCCTCATCGTCAATATCATTGTCCTCAGACTCGACTTCGCATCCAGGAAACAGTTCCTCGAAATGATTCCTTTGGGTCACCGTGGCAGTCTGTATGTCGGTGATGGTGCCTGGCCCCTGGCCAGACACACGAATCGAGTCAGGGTCAACTTGAGGGTCTACCCCATAGATGATAATTTCATTGGGGCCCGGCTACAAAGAAAATAGAAGAGAAAGCGAAATAAATTAGTCATTAATATCGTACTTGAATAATACGTTTTTAAATCGGACAGAGCATATATTCGTACCTTAATGGGAATACCCAAGATTTCACGGACAATTGTAGCTCTCTCAGGACCCAAGGTAACTGACGTTGTGAGAGTATCCACCAGGGAAACTTCAACAGTATGGGCAGTGTCAGCCGTCATTTTAACGGAGGGAATACACAGTATAATATGCTGTTCTATACACGAGTAGAGAGTAGTGGAACTATCGGAGTAGGGGAGGTCCAAGATGATTTAAGTAACTGGCAAGTAGTGATAGACAGTTACTTGTGCTATATGTATGATACATTTGCCAAGCGGTTTAATGACTATATATATATTCATATAATGAAGGTAAAAGAATTAAAGAAGGGTTTCTGAGCGGTGTTGGCGTCCTTACATAGTTTGGAGGAACAGAGTAGGCAGCAAGCACCCCTAAACCCGCGAGGCTAACTCGAAACCATCAAACATCTATATTTAGATTTTCGCCGACTGTAATTGATTAAACCGCCGATTTCTCCAAAGCTGAAGTTGACATGTTAATATACCATTTGAACGTTTTATTTAGTATGTAAAACCATTGCCAATTCATTTTTTTCTCAGTTGCCCGCTCCCACCAGGCAGAGCTGTAGTCAATACATCTCATTCTACTACTGTGGCCAACTGCAGCAAGACACGCACCGGGAATATAGCTCAATATTATCAACGGGGAACAGGAATCAATCGAATAAATAAGCAGTAGTTACGCCATTCTATGTATACATTCTCATCTACATAGCGCAAGCTTTCCATTACAAAAGACCCGCGTAAATAAGAAACCAGTCGTGAATTCGAGTGAAAGAGAAGTAGAAGGTTTACAATGGGCCGGAAAAGCGAACAGAACGGGCAAAAAATATCAAGAATATATTATTTACGACATGAATGGTAAGAAACAGAAGAAAAAGACAATACAGATTTTGCAAACTTGAAAAGGAAATATTGGTCTTGCGTGTGGAGCGGGTGGGAGTGAGTGTGCGCGTATAGTCTGCCCTCTGTACTGCAGACAGGAGGGTGACGGTCGGTCGAGGTATGTAGAGTGAGATTTAGGTGGTAGAAGAAAAGAGACGGATGAGGATGGGGGCATGCCAAACCAGGCGTCAAAAGTGCACGCGGAGCAAACGTTGGAAACGTTCACGGTTCCCTCTTTCGCACATTGTGACATAGGCATCAGTGGTAGGTATACGAGGAGAATTAGGTATAGAGCGAGTATTTGGAGCGTGTATGAAGTCAAGTCAAAAGCCAAGGAAATAGTGTAGGAGGACAAAGTCGGCCCGTTCAAAATGCAATGAACTTGCAAGCAACCCATAGAAATCCCAAGCGAGATATTTTCGCCCGACTCCGCCAACGGTCATATCGTACAGGCTATTGGATTATGTTCTTGTTCGCGAACTTAAAAGGATAGCGTTTGTCGAGGATATAGGGTATCGAACGAAGCAGACTAAATAAACGTTTATGAAGAGAATTTCCGTGTGATTTTGGCAATGACTGTGGAAACCCATGTCAGTGAAAAAGGCAACAGGCAAGAAACACTGCCATCCCCCAGCTCCAAAAGTACATGTTGGGATCCAGCAAGATCACAAAATTCCCACTTCGACGACGAAGAATAGGAAGCTACCAAACCAGTTCAAACATGCACTCCGGGCGAGAGCCTAGAGAAAACAACATACCATGCAATCCAACAACAGAGAAAATGAAGCCCAAACTCAACACCAACACCACGACGGGATCAACCTTGAAGCCAGGGCTCTCATCTGTATAGAGCTTCAGCATGGTACCCGAAGAGCCGCCCGCACCAGCGGAGCGTGTGGACGCTGGACGCGCATTCCGGATAGATTCCTTGTGGTCTGCAGCAGCGCGACGGCGCATAGCCGTGCGTGGTCCGCCGGGGGGTGTAGGCGACGAGGGGCGGTTGAGAGACGAGCCCGCGATGCCAGAGGCGACGCCAGTTGACGCCTTAGCTCCTTCAGCTCCTGAGTCCGGACCGGATCCTGAGGCCTACATTTTCGGGATATATGGGTTAGCAATAGGGTTTTCTTCTCGTTTCAAAATCCATTCTAGCTTCTAGAGAAATGAGAAGCTGGCTTGGGTGTTTCGAGAGGAAGCGGTTGAGGTCCAAGAATGCGGAGATGTAGCCAACTTACCATTGTGTTGTTGGGGGGGGCCCTTAATAACAGAACCAGTTGAATAAGTTACGAGGAAGTATGACTCAGGTCGACAAAAAAGAAAGGAAATAGATAGGAGAGGAGTTGGCTTGTGGACGGGGTGGACGTTGTTGGAGGTACGAGCAAGGGGGAGCGAGGACAGCGAGGTGAAAGTTGAGGTTGCGCTGTTCCTGAAGAGGCCACGACGATGAAATCATGGAGTCTGTGTCTGTATTGTCACTCTTGGCGTAATATAATCCACACTAGGGCAAATATGTTTCCAATAACTCCGTACCGGTATTTAGATTTATTTACTGATTAAACTTACCAGACCCTCACCAAACTATCCTGCATATATTGCACAAACAAACATCGCAGGAATCTATCTAAATGCAAGGAATACAGGAGATAATAGAAATATTGAAACTAATGTTATTTTACAGTCATGACCTTCAACAAAGATTATCCAGAGATAAGCTTTTGCTACTACTCATATCTTTGAGTATGCTATTATCACAATCCTCACAGCATGATAAAAGCAAGAAAACACAAATGTCATCTGTCATCTGATGTCATCTATGACAGAGATATCAGATTTTGTTTCCCACAGAAGAGCTGCTGTAAATAAATTCAGACAGCATGAAACTATGAGAATGAATAAGAACTAAAATATTTGTGAGTCACATCTGAGTCTCAAATCATTTCAAGATATCATCACTTAAGAGAGTCTCATTAATCAGAAGCTGTTAAAATTCACAGGTATGTTCCTCTCCATTCCTCCGGCTTTCCTTAGCCTATTTGAAAGTGGTCTCGGAGCCAAAATCAGCGCTGATCGTTTGAAGAGGAGGGGGAGGAGAATTTTGGCATCAGCAAGGGCGTGGAGATTGCCTTACATTTCGTTCCTACTATACGGAGCAGGTCTTGATGCAAAGCTGACCTGACAACGCGCATATGTCCAGTAGGGATTGCCCAGTGGCAGCCGTTGAGGTTGCGAATATGGGATCCGAAATGCTTAGTCTTCCAAAGCAATGATAAGTTGGCTATTCACGGCTATCATCAACAGCTTTGCTGAACGACTTTAACGCCGATAGACAGCATTGCATCTTGCCAGAGGAATGGAAGGTCAGCATCTTGCTCTCAGAATTGGCCCAGTAACACTTTTGGCCACTTCTAACAAGTAATTGGGTAGGGGTTGATGTGAAAATAACTATGGACTAACATCCAATGTATTAATATAGAGAAGAAAGACTAGATCTATTCATAAATAGAATTTGCTTTTGTTATTTCCCTAATCAGCAGCCTTGCCTTTATTTACACTGTATACATATATACATACAATACAATCAATGAGATATTATTAGCTGGAGGGGGTCAGATAGTTGCTTTGTGCTTATGATCTGGGTACAAAACTTGGTGTTGAGCTTGCAGCTTGCAGGTTGAGGCGAGCAGTAAATAAATAGCTTACAAATCATCCAACTTGTTAATACCAACTAGGGCTCAGTTATTTACTAAATAACACTCACTCACAGTTCTTCTTCCATGCTGCACCGGCTGCAACAACTAGTTTTTGTGGAGGACAGAACTTTATTATGTCGTATGTACGTACAGTACATTGGGACACCATGCTCAACCTTAACTACCTGTAAGCCCTGTACGCCCCTGAGACTTTTGGACTCAAGACGAGCCTGACTTGTTTTGTGGAAGGAAACCTAGGGCTCGCTCGCTCCCCTTGGAATTTTCGACAGTCCGTCATGGACACCTCTGTCACATATTCGACACACAGAGAAAATGTATGGATAGCATGAACGGATCACCCAGTCCTATCAAAGGTTGTGTTGTGCGGCAGGATTTGGCCTGCAGCAGCTCGGACACTTGGTGAGAACTAAGTAACTCATATCTGGGGCATGGTCAAGCATGGTCCAGTCCTTAATCCTGGCCTAGTCCGCCAGCGGTGAGAAGAGAGAGCAACCACGCGCATCAAATATCCAATTCCCGTCTGGGACGGGGGCGGTGATTGTGGACGCTGCGGGGTGGGGATGGAAACAACCCAATCACGGCCCCAATGTTGCACACATCTCAGAGTATCTCCGTCAGCTTCGGTCCCCTTGATTGTCGACAAATGGACCGGCGTCACCTTGCACGGCATATCTAGGCCTGCTCGGTATAAGTTCATGAAGTTGCGCTTTCGTGCAACTTCCAATATGTCGGCCCTATGGGGCTGATTAATTTCACCTGCAATTGACTAGTTTACTATTATTTATATAATCTCGTGTATTATCTTTCCAGCTAGCTGCCGATCTGGAAACAACTATCTTATTTTCTCTTCTGCTGGGAAGAGACTTGTTGTTCTGAGTGTGCATTGTCTGTCTCCCACTTTCATCAACAAGGAGACACGCTGAGAAGAAGGAAACGAATTGGGCACAATGTTGCAACTCGCTTGCACCGCAGGCATCGCACTGGGGATCCTCTCCCACCTTCTACTCTTTAAGCATGGCGAATGGGACCGATATGCTCCCACTTTGGTGTTGTTCTACGCGTTTGCTATGAGTGTACTGAGCCCAGTAGTGGTCTTCATACTGATGGAGCTCTCCATGCTTAGCACATTGTTGCTGGTGTCCACATTCTGGATAAGTTATATGACTGGGCTTTTCGGGAGCATCGGTCTCTATCGCGGCTGGCTCCATCGTCTCACCCAGTTCCCAGGTCCGGTGGCTTGGAAATTATCCTCTTTCGGGTCAATCAAGGCCTCTGTGGGAGAATTCAAGTTTCCCGTAAAGGTACAACAACTTCACGAGACGTATGGAGATTTTGTTCGCATTCGTACGTTTAAATTTGATTTCTTTTCTTTTTTCCTTTTTTTTTTTTTTTTTTTTTTTTTTTTTTTTTTTTTGATCTGGCTCTCTACTCGGCAGTTTATGAAGTCAAATTGTTGTATTTCTAACTACGTATCACGCCAGGGCCCCGAGAAATCTCAATCAACCATGTAGATGCTGTTCGCGATATTCATGGACCAGGGACTACCTGTGTCAAAGGCCCATTCTACGACATCACTTACCCATTCAGATCTCTCCAGATGCTCCGTGACAAGGGCGCCCATTCCAGAAGGCGGAGAATCTGGGATCGCGGACTTGGTATAAAAGGTTAGCCAACGATCATCAACCATTATATTCAATTCGAACAACAGCTACTTATTTATAGCTCAAAATGAATTAACATCACACCTCCAGCCCTGACCACATACGAGCCTAAAATACTCGGCCACTGCGCAGATCTCATAAGCCAACTGAGCGCGAAATCAAAGGGAGGCAAGCCTATCCATATCGGCCCGTGGATGAACTATTTCGGCTTCGACGTCATCGGCGATGTTGCGTTTAGTAAACCATTCAACATGGTAAAAGATGGGAAGGCGGCAGAAATCCTTGAAGATTTCCTGACGTCAAAGCCGGCATTGGGAACGCTTATCTGTGCCCCGTGGACATTCAATCTTGTGCAAAATCTCCCTGGATTGCGCAGGTTATGGGAAGCACGGACAAAAAACCATGCGCGCAAGATTGCGGAAAGAATGAAGGTAATGGTCTTATTAAGAGCCTCCCCTACCCGCTCTGTCCGTCTTTTAATAATATCGTTCCACCTAACGTACTGCGTCATCGTCACGAAATATCCAGCTAGGAACAACCTGCAAAGATCTCTTCTCCTATCTCCTCGAAGACGGCCCAGCCTCGCCCGCCGCTTCCGCCCCATTAGTTTTCTCCGAATTCTCCGTCCCCGGCGACCTCGCCTGCGACTCTGAACTAGCCATCACCGCAGGCAGCGACACAGTCGCTGCAACTCTCACCTCCCTCATCTACATCCTCGCCACGCACCCAGATAAGCAAACCCTCCTGCAGCAAGAGCTCGACACGCTCCTCACAGGCATTGCCGACATCTCGTATCAAAAGCTGTCTGTTCCCAATAACGCCCCGATGCTCGAAGGGGTCATTCTTGAAACCCTGCGCTTATATCCAGGGACTCCGGGGGGGATGCAACGCATGACGCCGCCGGAGGGTGCACGGATTGCTGGCAGATGGATTCCCGGCAACACGCTCGTGTCTACGCCTACTTATACCTTGCATCGTGGTAAGTTACTTGACTCTCCCCCACACACCCTTTTAAACAACCCCCACCACCATTTTGCCACACACGTACTCTCACGCACACACACACACACACACACACACACTCACTCACACCCCAGACCCGCGCAACTTCGATCAACCAACCACCTTCATCCCCGAGCGCTGGTCCTCGACACCAAACCTAATAAAACACAAAGAAGCCTTCAACCCCTTCCTCATAGGCACCAACTCCTGCGCCGGCAAGGCCATTGCGCTCATGGAACTACGCTTCGTGACCGCGCTGATCTTTCGCAAGTTCACAGTACGCTTGCACACGGCTAATGCTGCAAAGTCATCGCCACTCTCGTTCTTCGATGAGCAGAAACCGGGCTGGAGGGATTATTTCACGGCGAGCCCGCCGCCTTTTGAGGTTGTTTTGGAGAGGAGGGGGTAGAGACGTAGTTTGGATGATCGGCTAACTATGTGATGGGGGATGGGGGGGTATATTTCGTCTGTTGGTTGGGAAATGGAGGGAGCGGGGAGGAGAGGGGGAGAATCGCATGTTGCGGCGATGGATATCACTTGTTTTCTTGATTTTTATTATTATTTTTTTTTACGACGATTGATGATTTTTGACTTTGATGGTAGGTAAACTGGTCGAATAGCGTTCATTATTTGTTTGCTTTCTGTTGTTGAAAGCGGGTAAGGGAGGGCAGTCATGTTTTCTTTTTCTTTTTTCTTTCTTTTCTTTATTTCCACATGTTGCTACTCTATCAAATGATTAGGGGAGTATAGTTGAGTGTCAGGTGTCAGATTGAATATGGTCTCAGCATTTTTTTTTCTTTTCTTTTTTATGAATATTAATAATACTTATCTTTTTATCATGCTGTCTATCAACATCTACACAAACGCGATAAAGTCAGCCAGTCGCTTGCAAGCCCAAGCTCCCTTTATTGTATCTCCACTAGGGCAAATAGACAACGTAGCTATTAGGTACCTAGGTATCCATGCAGATGATGCGGTGTGAACTCCGTATACATCCAGCACAAAGGGTAGGAAATAAGGACAAAGAGCATTCCCATGACAAAAGTAAGAAGAAAAAAAAAAAAAAAAAAAAAAAAAAAGGAACACGGAACCAAAATATTTATACACATAACGATCCACCCTCTGAGAGGAATCCACCATACCAAGGTACTGTAGGTAGGTGGCTAAGCTAGATTCGAACCAAATTCACTTTTGTCTCGCTTCGGGTATCTGCTGCAACAAATCAAACGGGGGGGAGAGAGACATGAGCAAAAATGGGTGCTTGCTTGAGGGGCATTATTATAGATAAATAAATGTTGGTGGATACAAAGGGGGCGGGGGGAGGGGGGGGTATAATATTTTGCTGTTTTGCTGTTATGATTTCGTCTTGTTCGTAGATGATTGTAAGGGGTTTTCAAAATACTCAACAACTCGCCTCGCTCTGCTCACCCGCTCCAATCCAATCCAATCCAATCCAATCCAATCAATTAATCAACCAACCAATCAACCAGTCAACCAATTCAGTAGATATAGAGAGAACGAAAAACGAAAATATCAATAAGATGGGAGTAAAAAGTGGAAGGGAAATGAGCAAAAGAAACCGAAAAAAACGCCTGTTTACATAGAAGAAAAAAAACTTAAACAGGCACACACATGACAAAAAGGGAACCAAGGAAACAAAAGGCCGAAAAAAACAGTAAAGCGTTAGAAAACTAAGTAAAAAAGTCTAGCACCCCCAGCGTCTAGCTTAATCAATCGTCATCCTCGTCGGCAGCGGTCCGCCCGCATGCAGATTCGACGACAACTCCGTTGTATTCGGCTTCTCATCATCACTAATGACCCTCCGGGTCGACAAGTGCGGTTTCAAGCCCTTGTTAAAGTTGCGCGTGCAGATACACGCGTTGACGATGGTCATGATGATCAGCACGATGGTGATGACAGTGAAGAATGTGAGGGAGGTGCGAGCGGCCTTGTAGGCGTCCATGCGCGGCGGGGTGTACATGCGCACGAGCTTGAAGAGGAAATAGGCTAGGCCGCCGTGGTAGAGGAGCTGGAAGAGAGAAAGATTCATGATTAGTTGATTGATTGATGATTGACGTGCGGATAGGGGGAGTAGGGGTTGGTATGTTAAAAGGTTTAGGTGGGGTGGGCAGTTTGGGTGGGAGCTTACAATGGTGATGATCATTCCCCATGTGTTTTCGCGACGGGTGGACCAAGCAGCGCCTAGGAGGATGAGGATGGTGACGGGGATGGCTATGATAGTGAGGATATACTCGGTTGCTTTCTTGTCGGTGACGATGACGATGAACTGGACGGTAAAGCCGAGGAAGAAGAAAAAGTCGAATTTCAAAAGGGCGATATAGATCTATATATTGCGATAGATTAGCAATTTAGCCAAATGCCAGGTTGAAGGAAATAGGATAATGGGACATGCAAAATAGCAAGTCTTACCTGGTATGTTAGATATCGACGCTTCATTCGCAAATCAGCGCTGATATGTTTATAAATGGTCCAGGCAAATTCATCGTATAGTTTCCAGGCAATGAAACTCATGCACAAAGACCCAACACCAATGATGACAGGAATGGCAACAAGGAACGGCTTTAAGTCGGACCAGATTTCCCTGTCAATGTTTTGGCCGGCATTCAGCTCAAAGATAGCCTCTCGGATCTGGTCCGTTTGCACAGCACCGTATATAAGCAAGCCAACGTTGCAAATACATAGTCCAATGACTTGGATGGTGTTTTTCATTCGAAGCGC
Source organism: Blastomyces gilchristii SLH14081 (assembly GCF_000003855.2). Taxonomy (NCBI): domain Eukaryota; kingdom Fungi; phylum Ascomycota; class Eurotiomycetes; order Onygenales; family Ajellomycetaceae; genus Blastomyces; species Blastomyces gilchristii. The sequence continues at coordinate 212,965 of NW_003101648.1, read as the reverse complement.
ATCGTACGTCAAAACTAGCTCGTATACAAAACCGAAGATGTAGAGGGTTAAGAAAGTCGGGATCGTTCTGGAAGTAGCTGTGGTGCTCCAATTGCCTCTGAGTTGGGACTGGAAGCGAGCAAAAACATATCTATAACGTTTTCCAAGATTATTAAATAAAAACCCAAGGTACATACAGGAAAGTAACTTACGACTCAAAACCCAGAATGATAGCAGCCTGCACGCAAGCAACAATGACGAACGACCACGTCCAGAGCGAGGTTGGGCGATACATCTTTGGCTCTGGTTCGGTGAAATTGATATAACCTTCTCTGGCACGGAAGCCGGTTGTTGAATGGCGAGCCGACGAGTCGAAGGCCCGTCCCCCAAGGAAAGAGGCGCGCGACGGATTGGAGGGAATTTTGGCGGTTCGCTCCCGCACGGAGCTCGACGCCTCTTAACAGAAAGACAATGGATGAATTGGGGAGTCGGGGAGTCGGGGAGTCGGGTGGTTAACGAGTGTATTCGAAATTGGTGGTGGTGGTGGTGATGTTGAGGAATTGGGGATTGGCTGACGATGGGGGGCCCTTATCCGCAGCCGGACAGACGCGCAGAGAACCGGTGGAATTGCGGCAATAGTAGGACTGAGATGTTGATCGGAAAAGGGACTAATAGTTATGATATGAATTTGAGAGATTCAAGACGGTCCAATGCTGGTTGAGGACAGATGAAGACCCCTTCATGCGTGCCCACCACCTTGGCCTATCCAGCAACAACCACAACAACGAGCAGCAGAAGAATGGGCGAATGAGCTGGAAAGGGAAAAGATAAAGAGGGAGGGGGAGAGAAGGGCTAAGGGAGGAGGGAGGAGAGGGAGGAGAAAAGAGAGAGGAGAGAGGAGACACAAATGCCAAACACACCCAGACACAGGCTAGAGTGTCAAGTCAACGAGGGGGGTTTGTGATGGTTGTGATGGTTGTGATGGAGCCCAGCAAAGGGGAACGACAGATGGAATGCCCAGACTGCCAGAGCAAAGTCTGAAACGCGGTGTCTAGGAGTTGTCAAGGCCAGCGAGAGGGGAGGATATGCTGTAACCAAGAGAACGGGAGAGAGGGTTGGACAGAGAGAGGGTCGTAATAACAGGTAAGTTAGCAGATAACCCAATAATAATAATAATAGTGAAGAAGAAAAATAAAACCAAAAAAAATAAAAATAAAATAAAAATAAAATAAAACAAGCGCAGACTCCGCCCTGGAGGAGGATTGGAGATGGAGAACATGACAAGACAAGGGCTTATTAGGCTTATTAGGTATCGTATCTGAGGCTGGCGCAGGCTGGCGCAGCAGGCTAAGCATTATTGAACTGAACTGCTTAACTGCTATAACTAACTAACTACTAACCTAACTGCGGCGTAGATCCATAAATAATACTGCGTTAGTTACAACTACAGAAATAAGCACACCCAACTGAGACTCAGCTCAGCTAACTAACTATCAACTCAACCACATGGTCCTTCTTCAGCTCGCAATGTCCAACAGACAGTGTGTGTATACGCTGTACGGAGTAGAATCAATTCAGCTGAATCAGAATCAATTGCAATGTCGCGGCGCTGGGGTGGTAAGACCGGTGTAGAGTCAGTAAATTGAGGTTGGTTATAAGAGAGCTAGCTATTCAGATGAAGCTTGATTCAGCTACTTGCTACAAGAGGATAAGATGATTCATATAAAGATTGATATATATATATATATATTTCAAGTACTCAGATATATTAGAAATAAATCACTTGATTTCTAGAATGATAAATCAGCCAATTAAAGTTAAATTAATAAAACTTCTCTGGGAATTCTCCCACTCAAGTGATAAAGTTATATTTAGTAGAGAGAGTTTATAACAACATTGCAGTGATACCGCGACATCAGTTATTTTACAGATATCTATTTTTAATAATAAGAAAACTAGAGTCTGAATTCTGTAATCTATTATTATTATGTTTTTGGAAGAATTAACAGCTAGTAAATTAATAAGTAGTTAATATCAGTTTGCGAACACTGTATATAAGTAAGAGAGAGTGTTAATAGTTATTGCCTAGGTGCCTAGGTACTGACCATGGCAGTCACATGTCTATTATTAGAGAACCTTGCTAGCTAAACTACTACTCCTGTACTCTGCTCTGTAACTACGTAGATACAAAATAATAAACTAATAAGCTATGACTATTTCATAACATAAATATTTAATGAATTTAATCAACTTGATCAATTTTATGCCAAAAAGGCCATTTTTCATGAAATAGAGAAGAAGGGCTTGCTTGTTCTCAAAAGGCCCACCGCACCGACCCTGTAACTAGATAACAAAGCCAGTATGATTCCAAGGTGTGACCCCCATGCACCCCGCTCTCTGAGATACATATTTGCCATGCGTACTCCGTATGGATCAAAAATTAGAAAATTACCCTGTTATCATGATGATCATGACCATGCTTTATTCTCCGCACCCACCACACCACCTTGGCACCAAAAACGGCTGTCATTTAGGTAAATAGTACTTTCGAATAACCATAATTAGTTAACTACTTTCTCGACAGGGCACGCCGATAGTTAACGTGCGGAATGTTCCTCAAACAGATACCATGGCCGTTCTTCCGTCTGTGAATAACGTGCCACATCCAGCTGGATAATACCAGAGGATTGAGTAGTATACGCCAACAGCACCGGCACACAGACATTCAATGCAGCTCGCTCCGTTGAAGGCCAATGTCCGATTTGTAGTTATAAGCTATATTGATCTCGAGGCGATCAAATGTGACAAGTGTGCGGGCCAGCTTCTAGAACCAGAACCCCTTCAAACCGAAATAATCCTGTGAGCAAAATTCGATGGCTCCGTCAAAGCATGTTTTCTTGGAAGTAGACAAACAAACTGCAACCGCTGAAACTTGAGGTTTTCTTTCAGGAAACGCTTCTTCAAACGGTGTTTGGCCAAGCCGCATCACGTTGGCGTGGTTAAACGAAATGGGGAACGGACGTTGGAGGTCCCGCTCCCAGGCTACGAGGAGAGAGGTCATATATTCGCGGTTTGATGCCTGCATGCTAGGTATACTCATCAGTGGTAGAAACGTGGCGGCAGAGTCATGATGGTGTCCAGCTCTATCAGTTCATTGAAAAGGACAATGTTGTTTTTCATTCTATCATCTTCCCCGCTTCCCAGACGGTACGGTACTAAAGACCAGTGAGCACAAGTTCATCATCATTCGCCAACGGATTATCTCACCTACGACGCTGGAAGGGTCTCCGAGTCTCGCGGTATTAGCGTTTTTGGAAATCCTGATCAACAGATGGGGGTTCCTTCAGATGTCTGGCGTTATTATCTGCTGTCCCGTCGACCAGAGACTGGAGACATCGAATTCTCCTGGGACTCGTTTATCAGAGTATAGTGCCCGACTGGACGAAATACCATGAACCCTCGTTCGGCGTAGGAAGGAAGAAATCAGCAATCTCCTCACACAGTCCGTCGAGGAACTCGATGTTGTCCAATCTGCACGCCGGCCTGGCCAGCGTTTTCTGCTCATCACATACCCAAAGCGCAATTTATTCCTCCAGGCGAACAAGCTCGATGGCAAATTGCATGAAAACGAGCACGCAAAATGCATCTCGCCTCCATTATCGCTCCATACATACCAGACACGGCTGAGTCCATCTGCACGCAACTGCGCGTAGAAGAGTCATTTCCCATCCCCTACCGTTGGAGTGCTGATTCCATCAAACCTGGTCGTGATATTGGAAACGCAAAACTGGGCGCAAAACATTTGGAAGCGAAGAGGTAGAGAAAGTGAAAAAGTGGAAGCAGCAACAATAAAGGCAAAAAAAAGTCTATAGTGTTGAAAGTGAATGGGATTTCGAGATCATGATCAGTCCCCATGAACTAATAATACATGTTGGATTGCCACGGGGATTCGGATCATGTCAGCTGTGTTTTCAAAGCCTCGTTCAATCTGGTTTCTTGGGAATAGAAGAGCGGCAGTTGGTATTTTCTTTTTTATGATACTCTGAGAGTAGACTGGCCGCCGGGACCATGAATTTCATGTTTGGTCCCATTTGGTCTGGTCCCATACATTTCTTGGTGTGAATCCCGCTGGGACCAGCCATTAAAAAAACATGCAAAGTGACTATATATCAGATCTTAAAATGAAATCATGACTTGAAAAAAATGAGAAAGTGGTCTTATTTGATCTCATTTAGTCCCATTCTTAGTATAAAGTTACTATTTTTAGACATTTTAAGGTTTTTTTTAGACTATTTTTAATTTTTTAAAAAGTAACACTTTTTAATAATATTTAAATAAGATTTAAAGTCATTTAAAGTAATAAAAATAATTTAAATTGAGAAGTGAAAATCATAGTCTTATTTGAAAAATATAATAAAAGTAGACAGTAAGTCTCACTGAGACAGTATGAAACTACTATTTAATGTTAAAATCATGTAATGAGATCAGTTGAATTGATAATGAAACTATTAAAAAATCTAATTCTGATCTTAGACACAGTCACACAGTCAGTCTATCTAAGAGTATCTATTAAGATAAGAGTTTGAAACGTTTCCTTCTCATCTTCAGCTTAGTGTTAAAAATGTTTGAACATTAATAAAAGTTAACATGTAATCATGTCATGCTTACTCACTCTCTGTAGTGAGTATATCACAGTGTATGAAAAACCACACTATATAGAAAATATTTTCAATATCTTCATTTTTCATCTTCAAATAATTATCATTAATTATAATCATGTCTAAATCTTCTAATTACACTGAGAAGCAGTTGTAAAGAGCTGTTAATACATATAAAAGTAATTTAAAATTAAAAATCATATCTCTGTTATAAGAATTCAAAGTCTTATATATTATCTTATATAAGAGAATCAATGAGAAGAAATCAAGAACTATGAGAATTTCACTGAATTAAGTATTGAATGACAGTCAGAAAGAGATAATTAAAATATGAATTTATCAGTTAAATATTAATTTTTATTCATTTATTATCAAGTATATTAAAGCTGCTATAAATTATATATTAAGACAGTATTATATAGATTCAGAGACTGCATCTCTTATAGTAAGATATAAATATATTAATTTATTAAATATCTATCAGATTATAAATAAGTTAAGCACAAACTCATAAATTTAAAATAAGTATCTTATAAAAATATAAGCTTCATTATTAACTAATTTAATTAATATAAAGTTGTTTTTAATTAATATCAATCTTTTTACTATGATATCTACAACTTTGATAAGATTGAATTTCAAGAAGAAAAAGAATATAAATAGTAAGTTATAACTATCTTTAAAGATATGAATTTTATTATACAGTTATTATACTCTCATGAGTTAATAAAAGTAATAAAGTGTATTAATATAAATAATACAGTATTAAATTCATTGATTATAATAAAATTAAAGATTTATCTAGAGAATTGATATATATACTTTAACTTATTTAATAACTATATTATCACTGCATCTGAGTCTGACTTTATAAATAATAAGATTGAATTTAAATGAATTAAGCAGTTTAATAAGATAATAAAAAAGTGTTAAATAAGCAGTCATTGACTGCTATTAATAAATAATTATAATTCTTATTTTATGAGTTGAAAGAATGTACAACTGTTGAATAATAACGCGGCCGCTTCTGAACTTACTTATGAATGTAAAAGAGGCTATAGCAGCCACTAATTAATTTAGTATATAATATATAAGAAGTCAGTATACATCTGTAATCATACACTAATAGAGCAGATCTTTGAATGACATCTGATAGTATGTTTAAAAACTGATAAGAAGCACAGACTTCTTCAGAGTGTGATAATTCTGTCTATAAAACAATTCATAGTTATCATATCAGTGTGGTTCTAGAACATCTCAAAAGATAGTGTATGAAGAGCAGTAAGCAGAAGAGCATCTGATTGATACTACTTTACTTATTAAGAAAAAACTTCGTACTCAGACAAATGTCATGTACATAAATTAGACTGACTGTGTGACTGTGTCTGAGATAGACTGACCGCTGAGACCATGAATTTCACATTTGATCTCATTTGATCTGACTCTATACATTTCTTAACATGAGTCTCACCAGAACCAAGTCTCAAACAAATCTGAAAATGAATCATTTCTGAGAGAAATAATGTGAAAAATGACCAGATTTAATTCAAGAACAGTGAAATGAGAGTAATTTTTCAGAATAAACTGTGAAAGATAATCATTCTTTCAAAATCAGAATAAGACTGAAACTGAAGATTAAAATCAGTCTTATTCAGTTCATTCAGTGATTGCTTATATAATCAGAATTTAGTAATGATTATTGATAACACTTATGAAACAACTAAATACATTCTTGTGTAAGTTTATTCTTCACTTTCTTATGAAAACTACACTTCTCTGATATACTGTGATCAGAGATATTAAACTGTCTGATAATTTCATGTTTTATAATCATGAGTTTCTTGATTGTTTCTTCTTATAATTGTTCTTGATAATAGTGATAAATATCTTAACTTAAGTTGAACTTTCACTTCATTCTCACCTCTATCAATGAAATTATCAGAATATCACATGTTATCAGTGCAACAGTTGAATATATACTCTCAACAATTTTTCATAACTCTAGAATTGATTTAGTATATAAATTCATCAGATTATCTTGAAGATAGTAATTAAATTCAGTTTTACAAGCATGTAGTTTTGCCTGATTTTCAGTTGTAATTAATATATACAAGTTCTGTTTCAAAGTTAGTATTATAGTTCTATGTAATATAGAGTATTATCAAAGATCATTACTTACTAGAGAATTATATTTCACTGTCTTTACATCTTAAACATCTGCTTGTTCAAATCTCTGATAGTTAATATTGTAGTAGTCTCAGATTAATTTAATATATAAGTCTTATTTCTTCTCTGTTCAATCTTGAGAAGTGTAAATATTAACTTAATAGAAGAAATCTAGTAGAGCTGCTACAGTATAGTACTCTGTAAAAGATTGTTTCATTTTACTGTAATAATATATCAGTTTATTTCTTGCAGTAATAATAGTCTGCACTATAGCATTATTTCAGACTGAATTTCTTTTTAAGTGATTTAACTGCTTCTCAAGATGAGTAAATAAACTGTTATACACTTATCAGACTGACTGCAGTATTGATGTATAAGTGATTGAGACTGTCTTTATTATTTTATAAAACTGAAACAGTAAATCAATCATATATTTCAACTGAGTTTACTTCATATCAGAAAGTTTCAATATCTGAATCTTTTTCTGATCAGAGTGTTGCACTCAATGATTAATCATCTAACATAATTAAAGAGTCTGAACAGTTATCTTATATATTGAACTTCATTATATTTTAACATTCTGTATCATATTCAGTGATGTGACTGATTTATTTATTTATTAAATATTATGAAATTGTTGTTATTATTTAGAAGAGATATAAATCACATTAGCAATGTTTCAAATCTATGATATTTAAATTATTAGTCAATCTATTCAAAATTAACAGTAGTATTATTAAAAAGTATTATTAAAAAGTAATATTAAGAAGTGTTGTTAAAAAACATTATCTTTTATAAAGTGAATATAAAAGTTACTTAAGTAATTACTTTCATCTCATTCTCATCTCAAGAATTAGTCATCTCATTATTCTTCATCTCAATGTTAAGATTCTTTATCAGTGTTTATATCACAAGTTAAATTATATAAGCAATGCAGAGAATATAATCTTATTTATCATTTCAGAAATACAAAGTCAATTTTTGCTTTAAGCTCTTTATCATAGTATAGTTATTCACAGTATTATCAGTTGTAATTGTAAGAAGACTGAGACTAATATCTTAATAGTTATTTTTAATCACAGTCATTAATATCTCTGCTATATAATTCTCAGTATGACTACTAATCAATGATTCAAATTCAATTAATATCTCTTAATAAGTTCAGTTCTCATTAATATAATAATATATAACTCTTATAAATGTAAGATTATTTATACTAGTTCATACATTCACTGTGAGAGATACTCTTTAATGATTCTTCAACTCTGATTCTAGATATTGTATATTAACTTTATAGTGTATCTCAAGATTGAACTGAAGACAGAATTAATATGAAATATAAAGATTTAAATTAAGCATTTGAAGAAGTATTCAGAATTCAGAATTTTCAATTAATTGAAGAGAAAGATTCAGAGATATATATATATGAAGTAATTATTCACAGAAGTTATCAGATAAGAGTTATAGAATCAGAGTACTGATACAGAGTCATTTTCACATAATTTTCTTCAAATTAGAAAGTTAGTGTTATCAAAAATTATTATCTAATAGAGTAACTTACCAGCTCAGTAGTAATTTTCTAATTATTTTTCTTTTATTATCTGCATTCTGATGACTTCAGATATCAGAAAATTTCTTCAGAGTTATAATCAGTTTATGATAAATGTTTCTGAATAAAGTTACAGTGATTATAGCAGAGAGATGACTCTTCAGTAATTTATAATATAATCTGTTAATAATTATTTCATAGTTTATCTTAATATTTATGTTAAGTTTTTCATAAATTTCATTACCTGAAATCAGATGTGAAGAATGAAGTGATTATTTATCATGATTGAAAGAGAGCATTCTGTGTTAAATTGTAAATAATATAGACTTTGTGATTTACAGTGATTTCTTGAAGAGTTTATGAATCTTCAATAGAAGTAAAAGAAGTGAAAGAAGTGAATTCAGAAGATATAATAATAATTTAAGAAAGATAATAATTTATTTTCAATAACTGATCACTGATGTATATAAGAAGAATTAATATAAGAGAAAATAATCTTATTTCTTAGCTTAGTTATAATTTTAGTACTAACTCAGATTGAATATTATCAATGTATAAAAGTAAATAAATAATCTTAATTAATCTCTATCATATTTCTTGAAATATATTAATATTGTGAAAGAGAGTGTTACTAAATTATATTATCAGATAATATTATTAAAAATATATTAATATTGTGAATATCAATGTTGAAAAAATGTTGATACTTATATATTATAGTGATTTGTGAATCATGATAGTTAAATATATATATATATATATATATTATTTCTGACTTAATTACAACTTGTATAATAATTTTTAAAAACTTAAAATTAATTTCAATTATTAATAATTATGAACTTATAACTAACTAATATAAAAAGAAAAAAACTTTTTCTACTCATCATCTTTCTTCTCTTTCTCATTCTTCTTATTATTCTTTATAATTCACTTCTCATTCTTCTTCTTCTTCTTCTTCTTCTCATCTGAGATGATAATCATCTCAAAATCTCTCTTCACTATCTTCTTAGAGAAGAATTCCTGCTGCTCTCTCTTAGCCAGATCAATCTGCATCTCAAAATCCTGCATTTCCTGATCTGCTGTCTCAGGTTTCATCTCAGCAGTAAGCAGATTGACATGCTCAGAGAGCAGAACTATCTTCTCAATGTTCTGAATCATGAAGTGTATTTAAGATCTGAATAAGACCTTAATTCTCTTCTTCTCTGTCAGCTTCTGCTAATCAATTAGAGAACAGAAGTGTTATTAAAAATCATTATCTCTTAATAAATAAAAAACTTATCAGTTTTGACTTCTTTATCTTCTACTTTAATACTCTCTTAATCTTCTTCTACTACTACTTATTTACAGTAATACTCTTCTTCTTTCTCTCTCTCTTCATCTTGATCTTAAATTATTCTTAAGACTTCTTCTGATCTCACTACTACTGTATGAGACTCTTCACTATCTTCTTCTTCAATCTCTTATGAGTAGTGTCATCTGCATTATTTCTATACTTAGTTCAGTCTAAATCTATCAGAAGTGTTACTTAAAATTGTTATTATTCTACTCTTTTACAGAGTCTCTTCAAGATATTATAACATATCTTATGATCTGTCTTCTCTCACTTAAATGTCTTCTTCTTCTCTTTCTTCAATCTATGATAGTACTCCCACGCCTTGATAATCTGCAGAACTGCAGAATATTTGAAGAAGAATAACATGATTGATTTCAGTGAGTATTAAAGAGAGATGAAGGCAGAAGAGATGACCAGAAATAATATGATAATAATGATGATGATAATGATGATAATAATAATAGTAATAATGATAATAATAATAATAATAGTAATAATGATAATGATGATGATAATAATAATAATAATGAAAGAAGAAGTGCATTGAAATATATTACTGACTTATCAAATATAAAGAGACTCAAAGAAAATATTAACAGCTTTCAGTGATGTACAGAAACAGCTACAGTGTTATATAGTAATATCATCTTCATTCAATACATGCACTGTTAATATTCTTTATATACAGTTATCATATAATCTGTATCAGAGATACATGTAGAAAACAGATCTTTGTTACTAGAGTAAATAATTACAGCAATTCTCTGTTTTTATATTATAAAGATAAGTTATTCTTATTTCTTTCTTCTCTCTTTTCTCTTCTTCAATCAATCACTAATTTCAAGCTGATATGAAAACTATTAAAATACTCTCAGAAACTCTTAAAATGAAGAGTATAGACTAATTAAATTTCAAATGTAGAAGAAATTAAATTATCTTCTATAGATTCAATTATTCATTCTCTCTTAAATAAAACAGCAGTCACATCTTCTTCTCTTCTCAATTAAATGAAATATGACCTGTGAAAAGTGAGTATCATACTAGATTATAATAATCAACACAGCCTCAGCACACAGAGCTGTATATACACAGCATATGCTGAACTGAGAGACTGTATGAGTTGTAAACTGATAGCAGCATCTCAGAGAGAGTCATGCAGCATGGAAAAGCTACAACTCTTAGCTACATACACAGAGAATGAATTACTACAGTAAGTGCATATATATTAAAGTAATACTTTTTGATAACACTCAGTCTCTGATATGATGAAAATAGAGTCTCTTCATGAGATCTGTTTCTATTAGAAGTCAGAGAATCTTATATTTCTCAAGACTATCTTTGTATATCTTGTCTGTGAAATCAATGAGAGAAATCATTAATTTCAGTATTCTGTTCTTGATACTATTCAAGTGATAGCAGAGTTCACTCTGATCACACTTTTTAAGTGTATGATTTCTAATTATTCATATTTATATAGATATATACTGATTATTTATTAGATGATATTAAGATAATAACTTATCATGACTGTGTTACTCTCACTGTGAGAAATACATGATTGATAATAGATATTATAAAGACTCTAAAAAGTGAGTATTTTAGAAATACTGTGACTCTGTAATCTTGATTTTTTTTTATTTTTATTTTTTGTTTTTTTCTTTTTCTTTTCTTTTTTTTTTTTTATTTTTCTTTCTCTTTCTATCTCTTTTTTTCTTTCTCTTCTTTTTTTCTTTCTCTTTTTTTTTTTTTTTTTTTTTTTTGTTGTGATTTTTTCTTGTTATTTTATTTTTTATTTTTTTATTATTTTTTGTATTTTATATTTTTTTTTTAATTAAAATGATATTAATTATAATCTGTGTTTAGAAAAGTAATAGTATTTAGTAACACTCTCTATTAAATTTTCAACAAATGAGCACTATGTTATAATATTATGTAAGTGAGAAATGATTTCATGATCTCATTTAATATCATTTTCAATAATAAGATCAGAATGAAAATGTGACTAAGAATTTAAACATATTCTTTATCTGAGACTAGATTTTTATTTGAAAAGTGAATCTGAGATCTTTAATATTTGAAATAACAGAATTTGAGATCAATGTAATAAACACAAATTATGATCAGAAGTAATGCTTTTAGGCAATATGACAACTGTAAAGTTTGATTCTAGTCTCAGACACGGTCACACAGTCAGTCTAGTCTGAGATTAGAATCAGATTTTTTAATAGTTTCATTACTAATTTGACTGATCTCATTACACAGTTTTAACATTAGATAGTAGTCTCATACTATCTCAGTGAGACTTACTGTCTACTCTTATTACATTTTTCAAATGAGATCATGATTTTCACTTCTCAATTTAAATTATTTTTATTGCTTTAAATGACTTTAGATCTTATTTAAGCATTATCAAAAAGTGTTACTTTTTAAAAAATTAAAAATAGTCTAAAAAAAACCTTAAAATGTCTAAAAATAGTAACTTTATGTCAAGAATGAGACTAAATAAGATTAAATGAGATCACTTTCTCATTTTTTTCAAGTCATGATTTCATTTTAAGATCTGATATATAGTCACTTTACATGTTTTTTTAATAGCCAGTCTCAGCAGGATTCACATCAAGAAATATATGAGACCAGACCAAATAAAATCAAATGTGAAATTCATGATCCCGGCGGCCAGTCTAACACAAATAGATAAGATGTGAGAAAGAGAGATAAGAGCAGTGAATCAGATTCAAAGAAGACTGCTCTTCATTCAAAGAAATAAAAGAGAAGAAGTGATTATCACTGAAGTTATACAATGATAACAGAAATCATATAATAATACAGTGATATAATAATAGACATTGTACAATTAACAAGAAATTACTGAAATGAATATCTTTTCTAGTCAATATAAATAACACTCTTCTCTGCTATCTGAACTGAAAGATATACAGAATCTCTCAGAGAGTTTACTCAAAGCAGTAAGAAAAGCAGCTGAAATCACTGAATCAGAATCAAAACTCTGTATATATATGAGAATTCTAAACAAGATCAAGGCCTTGCATACACAGTGACAGACTGAGACAGAAGTCAAACAACAATTGATATTTACTGCAGAGTAAGTATTTACTATAAAGAGCTTCATCAATGCAATCATCATCATTAATAAGAATAGAGAAAATCAGATCTTAGATCTGCAGTGAGAGATTAAACATTTACACAGACAGATAATTATACTGAATCTGAAGATTTCATTACAATTATTCATAATCTCTTCAGAAGTATATACATCATTGAAGATCACTGCACAGAATGAGAATCTGAGTATAAAATATATTAAGCTGAAAGATCTGCTGAAGCTATTAAGCTTTAATAATAACTGAAAAAATGATACTGCAATCAGCTAGCTGAGTCAGATATAATTATATTATCAGATCAAATGTGAACTCATAGACAGATAGTTAACAGAATTTTAACAAGTCTTAAGATCTACTGTATTTCTATATAAAAAAGTGAAGTCATTATAAATAACTGATAAAAAAATGAATCTTACAGACTCAGAGTAATATTCATTCTTATAAATATAAAATGAGTTTTTCAAATGAACCTTGTATAACTTTGAGAAAGTGAATATATAAGATAAGTATTATAAACACTTCACTGAGTGTAGATAAGTAAGTGATCTTATATTATACTTCACACACTTCAGTTTATACTATCTTATATTGAATGAAGAGCTTCTGACATCTTTCTATTTACAGATCTTCATTCATAATCTTATACTTAAGTTGAGAGTGAAATGAAAATGTTTAATCTTACAATCAGATACAGTGAAAGAAGTATATAATATTCTTATTATACAGAAATAAGTAAGTCAATTATAACAGAAAATACTGTAATTGAGTATATCTTAGCAGAGAATAAGTAATTAGACTTCTATAACATAAGTTATATATCTGAATGTAATAAATCTAGATTTAAATGTTATTACTAAAGTACTGAATTTTCTGAAAAAGAAATTCTCTGAGTGAAAATCTTGATATCATGAGTATTGAGCTTGCTTTAACTGTAAATACTAAAATCATGATGTAAAAGATTACACTCAGTGTACACAGTTAAGAGAAGCAAGAGAGTTAAAAAACTAGCAGAATCAGTGAGCTTGAAGACACTCACTAATATTCTATGAAAAGTCTTCAAAGTGAAAGAGATGTCTGTATTAGATAACTCTCTGAATTCTATGAATATAAAGAAGAAGCAGGCTTCTGAATAAGATGTGAGTAAGAATAATAAAGCAGACACTTATCTCAATACTGTAAAGTCTGAAATGTTAATATATAAGAGACACTTGAGTAAGAATCAAGAGATGACTGTAAAAGTGTTAGTGAATATAGAAGCTTTTATATAATATATTAATAATTATATGATCTGAAGACTGAAAGAGGTCTGCTGAGTAAAGAATCTCTGATATATAAGATTATCTGATAACTGATATTTAATATCATCTGTAAGAGTAAGAGTTCTCTTGCACTTCAGAGAATAATCTTGCTATATTTGAGTGTGAGACTTTTCAGTTCTATTCATGAAAAAGATGAGTGAGAAGTAATGAATGTGTATTGATTATCAAGCACTCAATAAGCTTACAATCAAGAATGAATATTCACTATCATAGATTTAACAACAGTTGAATACAGTTGAAAACATCTGATATCTATCAAAGATTGATCTTCTCTCAGAATACTGATAGATTCACATAGATGAACTATCAGTCTCACAAACTGTGTTTAATACACAATGAAGAAAGTTTGAATTTCTGATAATATTATTTAATCTGATAAATACATCTGTTCTCTTTCAAATGATGATGAATACAATTCTTTATAAATAGAATGAAATCTCATATCTTGTATATCTCAATGATATTCTAGTTTTTTTAAACTTATACAATGAATATCTGAAGCATCTTGATAAAGTGCTTATAACTCTGACAGAGTATAAGCTCTATATCAAATTAATAAAGTATGTGTTTGAAACAGAAGAGTTAAAGTTTATAGAATATATAGTAAGTGATAACTGTATACATCTCATTTCAGAGACATTGAATGTTATAGTGAATTAGCTGCAGCTGAGAAATATATATTATATACAACAGTTTCTTAAGTTAATCTTATATTACTGCAGATTTATCAAGAATTTCATATGAATATCTGTATCACTCTCAGATCTCTTAAGAGAAATAGATACAAATCTGTGAAAGAAGAAGTTTCATTCAATTATCTGAAATACTGTGTGTGAAGAGACTTTTCTCACACTGAGAAAATATATAATAATATCTTCAGTGCTTATTCAATCAGATTGTGATAAACCTTTCTATATCAAGACAGATGCATCCATCATCCTCTACCAACAAAACCGCTCCACCACGAACTCGCTCGATTTTTCGAATAAGAACCCGCCGATAGATCCATCGAAAAGCCCTCGATCATACGAGCATTTTGACCCCATCGCCGACTGCATACCCCGTGTGGTGGTGGAGTTATCCAGCCAAACGTGAACCAGACGTCGTTCAGAACTCCTGCGTGGGATTATCCCCCATTCTCCCCTACCACACCACAACCCCGGGCCAAATTGCCATACAAATTGTAAGGTGAAGAGACCTAGCCATATGCACCAATCTTCTCGATTTTGGAAGATCCCCGATCAGTAGTTGTGGAGATATCTGAGGAGCGACCTCCGCGAAAACCCTGTCCATCTTTGATGTTCCAAAACACCAACGCCAAGTCCCACCCTCGTACCGCCCTTCCCAATCTGGCCCATCCCCGGCAGAAAAATACAAAAAGATACCTCGGCGATAATATCAAGCACATAATCAACAGCCACTTCTGAAGTGCAACCTCCGCGGTCTGTCTTCAGTGTATCTAGACATCAACGCCAAGTCTCACCCTTGTACCACCCCTCTCAATCTGGCCCATCCCCAACAGAAAAGTACAAAAAGATACCTCAGCAACTGTACTCAATACATAATCGGCAGACACAACAACTATAAAATCAGTATACTTCAAGGTCTGACTGAGCCTTTGATCTCTGCACAGTGAGATATATTAAATCTAGTTTTAATATCTTAATATTCAATAGATTCTGCAAGAGATTGAGAACAGCAACACTAGGTTTCTATTAAATTTGAGAATTAACTCTATATTGATATAATCATTGACAAAGTCTTCTATTTTGAGATATAAATAACCAGTTCCTCTACATCCTGCTGACAATATTTATATTATTATATAGAAACAGACTTATATTCTCTATAATATCAAGACTCTGAAGAGGGAAAGTCTTGATAGAGAGTATATAGTAGTGCATATCTTAGCAGTTTCTATCTCATTCTTCTGCAGCAGTTAATGCAAAAAAAAAAAAGATCTTAGAAATAGTTTTTTACTTCTCTTGAAAAAGTAAGGTGTTTTTCTCTGGGTTTTACACAATATTCTTACAAAGAATTAAAAACAGAGTTGTTTTCTGTCATAATTTCATATTCTTTTAAGTAAGAATTACTTTTTTAGTGACTGAAGAGCTTTCATTAATATTTAATTCTTTTTTACACTCTTTATTAACTGATTTGAGTTGCACACTTGTTGTGTGAGAAGAATTGAATGATTTAGAATAAAATTGAATAGTTTTAATCAATTTCTCTTCAAAAAATTGATTTATTTTTTGTCAGTTTTTCTCTCAAAAACTGTTATATCATCTGATTTAGTATTAATTGATATCATACTTTTCCTCACTGTATTCTAAGAAAGAGATTGTAAAGATTTTATTGATTTATCTTAAAAATCAATTTTAGTTTATTAGATTCTCTTCAAAAATCTAACCTAGTTACTGAACTAGTGTGAAAAAAATCAGGTGTTTTATATATAAAAGTCTTTTATTCTTCTTTTGAAACAGTCTGATCAACTTTTCAATTGAAAACAGACTTAGAAATATCTCAATTGAAACAGTCTGACCAACTTTTCATTGAGTGAAAACAATGAGTTCAAAAATACACTCAGTTGATGTGGAAAAAGATGCTTTCTCAAATGCTATTTCTGAGATTGAAATTCTGAAGAGAAGAAAGAAAGAAGAAATAGAGAAATAACAAGTTCTTGAAATACAGAAACTTGAAAAAGTAAGCAAGATTCTTGAAAAGCAGTGTCTGAGTGAGATGAATGAAGAAGTTCTGTTAATTCTTCATGCTCAGACTAGACAACTACAGAAGATGATCAAGTTCAAACTTGAAATCTCAAACACAGTTCAAAAAACCTTGAAAATTTCTAGTACAATCACTGACTCTTCATCTTACTCTTCTTCTTTCTTTTTTTCTACTTCTTCTTCTTCTTTAAATCAGAAGAAAATATATACTCAAGCAGCTGAATCTGCTATCTCTAAATCTGCTATCTCAAAACCTGCTCAAAATCCTGAGAAAACTGAGAAGAATACTGCTCATGCCTCTATTCATAGAAAAGTGAAAAAGAAAATGCAAAAAGAGAAAAACTTTCAAATCTTCAGAAATAGAAGACTTATTCTCAAAGTCTCAAATCAGGACATTCTGCAAAGAAACAAGCTAAACTCAAATCTCATTTTCAGAATTAGAAATGAAATTAATCAGCAGTTCTTTTCTCAGTTGATGACTGATATTGAAGTTCAAAAACCAGTTATAGCTTCAATTGAGTCATCATTCTTTGAAAACTTCATCATTCTGACTACAATGCCTGAATTCAGTGCTGAATTCCTTATTCAGAATGAGAATCTCTGAAAGTCAGCAGTAGAATCTTTGCTAAACATAATAATTCTATCTGAAAGAGATGAAAAGTGAAGCAAATTCATTCTTCATAATATTTCAGTTGAAATTTTTGACTGTGAAGAAGAAATGCTACTTCTCAAAAATGAATTGAAAGAATACAACTCTATTCAACTGAGAAAGGAGCCTGTATGACTAAATTCAATTGAGTTCAGACAAAGCAGGAGAAATGCCTCTGTTCTAGTATATATAAAAACACTTGAACAGTCAAAGATCTCTGAAGTAAGAGTAGCAGATTTGAAAATGAGAGTTCATGAATACAAAGACTCAAGAATGAATCTCAAAGCTCAAACACAGTGTTCAAACTGTCAAAGATATGAATACTTTGTAATCTCATGTTTTAGAGACTCAAAATGTGCATTCTGTGCCAGAGATCACAAAACTAGTGAGCATAAATGTGAAACATGCTCAAAAAGAGATGAAATTTGTCAATATACTCTGCTTAAGTGCTCTAATTGTAAAGAAAAACATGCATCTAGCTCAAAAGAATGTATGTTTGCTTCTAGAACTCAAAAGAACTGAAGAAAAGAAGAAGCTCAAAGTCAATCTAGAACTGTAGAGAAAAGTCAAGCCAGTAAACTTACAACTGCAAGCTTAAAAAGAAGAAACTCTCAACTATCTAAGTCTTCAAACTTCAATTCTCCAGCTAAATGTAAATAGAATTTGAATTCTTAAACTTCTGTTAAGATTAGAGAATTGAGAAATGACTCTGATAATAAACTAGATATAATGTAAGCAGTTGAGATTTCTACTTTTCAGAACAGTTATAATCTACTATCTGATAATAGTGATTAGATTCTACTCTACTCTCTTTTAGTATGAATATACAACAAAAACAATAAAAAAAGTTTAAAAACTCTTCAAAAATCACATTTATTTAAAATAATATGAATAGAAACTCAAATTGTATTTATTCTTGTCTTCAAATTGTATTTGAATAAAAAGTTGATTTTATACTGCTTCAGGAGCTGAATTTTGATGCTGAGTAAAAATATGTCATTTCTCATTCAAGCTACTACTGCTTTTTACCTCAAAAGTCTGAGATAAAGTCAAGAGTAGTGATCTATGAAAGAAAGAGATCAAGATATCAATTTAATCTAAGATTTGATATCATGTCTGACCCTGATATTCTGATGAGTGATATTATAGATAAAGAAAATGAGTTTGATACTATACAGCTCATAAATATCTATAATGAAAAGTCATTGAAGAAAAATAACAATATCTGAACAATTGATAGAGAATTTCTGAACATAACTTCATTAAGAAACTCTATAATTGTAGAAGATTTCAATGCACATCATTTCTAATGAAATTCAGAATACAAGAGAGCAGTGAGAGCTGATAATCTGATTGAATGAATCTTTGAGCATTTAATAGATTTAATTAATAAGTCTGATCAACAAACATTCTTTAGAAAAGATATGAAACAGAAGTCTATTATAGATCTAATCTTCATGTCATAAAATTTAATGAAAAGAAGACTTGTAAACTGATTTATTAATTCAAATGAGACATCAGAATCATATTATGAGATTATTCAATTTAATATTGAACTGAGTGAAAAATAAATGAGTGAAAATTCTCTTCTCTCTAATCAGTATAACTTTGAAAAAGCTGATTGAAAAGCAGTTGAAGAAAGCATAAAACTATTAAAATCTGAAAGACAGAATGAGCTATATTGAAATTCTGATCAAGATATCTCAAATGAAATGCTTGAGAATAAAGTGAAGCTTATTACATCTATTATTCTAACAAGTGTTAGAGATAATATTTCAAAAAGAAAATCTTCTGAGTATTCAAAATCTTGATGAAATGAGAATATCTCATCTAAAAGGAAAGAATTAGCTACTGCTAGAAGAGATTGAAAGAATGATGTAATATCTGATAAAGAGTTCAAAGCTGTCAGAAATGAATATTTTTCAGATATTAAAAGAGTTAAAACAGACTGCTGGAATAAATTTCTTAAAGAAGTATAAGAAAAGAAAGTTTTTAAAGCTTTTAACTATACTAAAACAAGAAGTGTAGCAAAACTTCCAGTCTTAGAATATGAGTTTCAGAATGAATCATATACAGCAAACTCTTTTGAGAAAAAATGTCAAGCTTTTATAAGAATTCTCTTTTAGAACTCATCAGATTCAGATTCAGATTCAGAGAAAGAGAATATATCACTTCTCAATTACATTAATGAAAATGACTGGGAATGGCCTGATCTTACACAAGATGAATTAGAGTCAGCTATCTTCTCAAGTTCTGTTAAAACTGCTGCAGGTCCTGATTCAATTAATCACTTGATTATTCAAAATACATATTTCTACTTAAAGAATGAATATTTTGAGCTCTTTTTCAATCTCTTGAAAAATGAATATTATTCTGAATACTGAAGAGAAGCCACTGAAGTGATTCTTGCAAAACCTAATAGAAAAACTTCAATTTCTAAGTCATATAGAGTAATATCTCTATTAAACTGCTTAGAAAAGATTTTAGAAAAGATAATAGCTACTCAACTATCTTTTATAAGCTCTATAGATGATTCTCTTTTATTCAGTGAATAAATGAGAGATAGAAAACAGTGTTCTGCAATTGACACTGTTCTCTCAGTTGTTCATAATATTCAAATAGCAAAGCATGAGAGTCTGATCTCAACTGCAGTTTTTATTGATATAAAAGAAGCATTTGATCATGTTTCAAAGTCAAAGTTAATTCAGACATTGAAGATATTAAAACTGTCACTTTCTCTAATGAAATAAGTTAACTGTTTTATATCTAAAAGAATTATATAACTCTTCTTTGATGAAATGAAATAAGACAAGACTGAGATAAAAATAGAAGTATCACAGAGATCTTCAATCTCACTTATTTTATTTATAATATACACTGTATATCTATTCAAAAATAGAAATATGAGAATAGTGTGATCTCTGAGTTATGTGAATGATATTAGTCTAGTCTACAGCTCAAAAACTATTAAAGAGAATTTGAAAGTAATTGAAGAAGCTGTAAAGGAAATCTTTGTTAGAGCAGATATCAATCAAATTCAATTTGATATGAATAAAACTGAGTTAATTCATTTCTTTTCTAGATTCAATGAGAAAGAACTATCTCTAACTCTTTTAAATAGAGAGATTAAACCCAGTGTAAATGTCAAATGATTAGAAGTATGATTAAACTCTAAGTTGAATTTTGAATATCACATTCAATAAAGAACTGTCAAGGCAGAAAGACTATTGAACAACATAATCAGACTATCAAATACAGAGAGGGGTCTATTCTTCCAGGCTGTGAGACAGTTATATATAGCCTGTATTACATCAGTAGCTGATTATGAAGTTCAAGTTTGATGAAATAATCAAGAGAATTTCACTGAACTCTTTCAAAGTCTGTAAAACAGAGCCTTGAGAAGAATTCTGAGAGTATTCAAATCATCTTCTATTAAAGCAATGAAAATTGAAGCTTCAATTCCTTCTTCTGCTATTAGATTTGAAAAGGCCTGTATGAACTATGCTCTGAGAGTTGTAAAGATAAGCTTAAATCATATAATCAGAGAAAGAGTCTCTTCTTCATTTTCATCAATTAACTCTGGAAATGAACTGGATTGAAATAGATTTCTTGATTGAAATGAACATAATTCTTCAAAGAAAATGTCTTCTTAACTGTACAGACTATGCTCTCTGATTAAAAATCAATTTTCTTCTTTAAATATTGAAAAAGTTGATCATGAGAAGTTATCTCTCTGAAGAGAAAAGCTTGAATCTCTTATAGACTTATAAATAAGTGAACTATCAAAAGAGAAAGAATATGAACAGCATTTGAAGAGAATTTCTACAATCAATATAAAAGACTCTATTCTGATTTATTCAGATGACACAAAAAATGAGAACTTGAATAGATTAGACACAGGCATTGCTTATACTGAAGATAATATTAATTTTATCTCAGATTTCTGAAATCTAGACTCTGAATGTGAAGTCTTTGATACTGAACTATTTATAATAGTGAAAGCTTTCAAACTCATTGAAATAAAATCTCATAAAAGAGAAAATTATTTGAAAGAGGTATGAATATTCTCTGATAGTCAAGCTGCTTTAAAATGACTTAGAAATAGTCAGATTTATAATGATTAAATAAATCTTAAACTGATCTTAAACTCTGTTTTGAAAATTCAAAAGAGAAGAATATCAAAGCTGATAATTCATCTGCACTGAGTTCCTGCTCATATGAATATTCATGGCAATGAATTAGCTGATTCAGCTGTAAAAAAGAGTGCAGAATTAAGCAGATCTATTCAAAAAATTATGTTCTGATCTTTTATAAAGAGAAAAATAAAAGAATCTTGTTTAGATAAGTGAAATGAA
The DNA here is from genome assembly GCF_000003855.2 of Blastomyces gilchristii SLH14081. Taxonomy (NCBI): domain Eukaryota; kingdom Fungi; phylum Ascomycota; class Eurotiomycetes; order Onygenales; family Ajellomycetaceae; genus Blastomyces; species Blastomyces gilchristii. The sequence goes on along the minus strand of NW_003101648.1, from coordinate 191,106 downwards.
AGCTGGCAGAAACAAAAGAAGAGTATACATTATTCAAGATTTGAAACAAAACCCAAGTGGAAATCTTGTTCAATTAAATGTAAAAAGAAAATATTCTTATCTATAATACAGCTGAAACTAGGACATGACTATTTTAAATCTTATATACAAAGATTTGATGATAGATTTGACTCAATAGAATGCTCATTCTGCAATACAAATGAGAATCCTGAGTATATTGTAATGCACTGTGCATTATACAATAGTCTCAGAGCCAGATTGAAAGAGAAGTGCCCCGGTGGCCGAATGGTTAATGCGGCCACCCGGTAGCACCTTGGCGTGGGAAACCAAGGCGCGTGGGTTCGAAACCCGCAGGGGATACATTAAATCCGGAACTCAAGCACCTCAGGTTTCTAATAAATACAGAGATGTACAAATCGCTTCAATGAATTGCTCTATGTTCCTGGGCTGGGAAGTTATTATCGCATGTATCTAATTGTCACTTCTTTGTATTTTCCTATGTTCTTGTTATCTTGGCGTGGTCTCAACACCTGTATTTCCTCCTGTATAACCAACACTTGACCTGTATTTAACATCACGCAAGGACTCATCATAAGCTCCGCTTGCATATGAGTATAATGAAAGAATAATAATAATAATAATAATAATAATAATTGAAAGAGAAGTATGATCTAAATTAATTAAATATGAGATTCTTATTCTCAACTGAGACAGGAATTAAATACTTAATAGACTTTCTATCAGAAACTCAAGCAGCTATAAGAAAATGACTAAATTCAGAATTATCTGAATATGAAGAGGAGGAAATCAATGAGATATAGTCTGTTAAAACAGCTACACACTCTCTTTTAATAATTTGTTTTATTATAGTCTCTCTTTACTTTATCTTTTTCTTTATCTTTTTCTTTCAATTTCTTTCTATCTATCTATTTAATGTGTCTATCTTTGAGACTGTGTTCTTTTTCTCTTTTCTTTTGTCATGATATTGTCAAATGGTTTCAAAGTATTAAAAGATGTTAAAACACTGCAATTTGTAAACAGTTTTTGTATTCTGAGCTGGAATTTTCTGATTTTACATATCTGAAATTGATGAATGTATAATAGTTAACTTTACAGACATAGAAAAAACCCTGAGAACTAAAGTTCTCAGGTAGATGTCATAGTCTCTGACTGCATACATCTATAATTGAAGAATAATAATAATAATAATAATAAGACAGATGCATCTGAATAAGCTATCAAAGACACTCTTCTACAGATAGATAAGAACAGCAAGCTGCATCTGATAATATACAATGATAGAAAACTATCAGATGCTGAGCTTAATTAGTCAGTGTATGAAAAGAAATTACTAGTGATCAAGCACATGCTGGTGTTATAAAATAGATATATTGACAACAGATATATGACAACAGTGATCACAGATTATGAAAGCCTCATCTATCTATAATCAATGATAAAACCTTTCAAATACTTAGCATGTTAAATCTCAGAGTTTTAAGTGTATAATCTTCATATTAAATACTGAAAGAAATTGAACACTGTAATATCTGATACAATCAGTTGCAGATCTGATTTCATGAGTGAGAGTTCTGTGAATCAGGCATAAGAAAAGTTCACATTAAATGCACTGAGAGAGTGTAAGAAATCAGAATAAGTAAACATCATAATCTCTCACTTAAAGAATGACAAGATGTCAGATAACAAGTGTTTCATAAGAGTAGTAGAAGAGATGCTTCTGAACTTCAAGCTGAGAAAATTGAAAAATGACATTGTACTTTACTGTGATCTAGAATATGTAGAAGCTCTCTATCTAGAATCTTCATTTAGATGTGACTTGATAACTCACATGCATAAGAAATTCAGTCACTTAGAAAGCTCTGAACTTATAAGTGTACTCAAATCAAGAGTATACTGATCAAGCATGGCTAAGAACATTCAGATGTACACTCACAAGTGTCTGAATTATCAGATTGTGAAAGAATCTAAGAAAGAGTTAGAATATGAAAAAGTGCAATATCAGATAAAGTGTATGATATAACTGTTCAAACAATGAGAGATGAATCTCATAGACATATTATCATGAATATCAAATAAAAATCAATGAATAATCACTGCTATTGATTATGCTACTGACTGGTCAGTTGTAAAAGCAGTTTCAGAGATGATAGAGAAGATGATAGTAAAGTTTCTACATGATAAGATCTATGTTAACTATGAAATGCTGCATGAGATTCTAACTAATAATGATGTGAATCTCATGAAAGAAGTAGTGAGGCATTTCATGAGTCAGTTACAGATAAGATATTGTAGAACAATGCTATATCATCTGCAGATAAATGAGAAGATGAAACACTTGAATGAAATCTTGAGCAACATGCTGATAAAATATCTAGTGAGTAAGCCTATAAGACTATGAGATGAATATCTCAGACAGATGCTATTAATCACATGAATTTGACAGCATGCAGTCTTCAAGTGTTCATTATTCTATCTGTTGTATGAATTGCATTCATGCATTCTGAAGAATGCTTCAGAAAAGATGGAGAAGAAAATAGCAGTTACAGATACAACAGTCACAGATACAGCAGAAACAGCAGTTACAGACACAGCAGTAGCAGTTGCAGATATAACAGTCACAGATATGAAATCAAGATTGAAAGAGATCAGTCATGCATGTGTAAAAGCTAATAAGTTACTTCTGAACTGAGCAATTCAATTGAAAAGAATATGAGACTCACTAGTTAAGAAATTGAGTCTCAAGATAAGAATATAAGTTCTTATATACAATGAGAGTTCTGAGAAGTTTCAATCTAGATAGTTTCAGCTATATAAAATACTCAAATCACATTCTCTGAGAATATACACATTGAAAGAATTAGAGGGATGAGTCTTATACAACTTAATTAATGATTCATAACTTGTAAAAGTAAAGATATAAGATCTGAGTAGATTATAGTCATTCACAGCACTATCATCAGTGTTAAAAAAGAAGAGACTTATAATTGAAAAGCCTTACAAAGTAAGAGAAATTATAGATACTTATAAATCAGATAATCTCACTTATTCTGATCTTTTCATAATTACAAGAAAAGAATGAGAAGTAATGAAGAAATCAGGTGAATGTTACACTTCAATAAGTGATAAGACTGTAGCCAGTTATATGATAACATGCTGTAGACAGTAAATGCAATATGACAAAGAGTGATCTCAAAGCAGCAGACTTGCATATAAGTCAGATCACAGAAGAAAAAGAAATTCAGAGTTGAATTCAACTATTTATATCAGTTCAATTGCAGAGATCACAGAGAATGAACTATCTGAAACATCTGTGAATACATGAGATTAGACTGGCCGCCGGAACCATGAATTTCACATTTGGTCTCATTTGATCTGATTCTATACATTTCTTGATGTGAGTCTCATCAGGACCAAGTCTCAAAAAAATCTGAAAATGAACCATTTCTGAGAGAAATGATGTGAAAAATGATCAGATTTAATTCAAGAACAGTGAAATGAAAGTAATTTTCCAGAATAAACTGTGAAAGATGATCATTCTTTTAAAATCAGAATGAGACTGAGACTGAAGATTAAAATCAGTCTCATTCAGTTCATTCAGTGATTGCTTATATAATCAGAATTTGGTAATAATTATTGATAATGCTCATGAAATAACTAAATACATTCTTGTATAAGTTTATTCTTCACTTTCTCATGAAAACTACACTTCTCTGATATACTGTGATCAGAGGTATTAAACTGTCTGATAATTTCATGTTTTACAATCATGAGTTTCTTGATTGTTTCTTCTTGTAATTGTTCTTGATGATAGTGATAAATATCTTAACTTAAGTTGAACTTTCACTTCATTCTCACCTCTGTCAATGAAATTGTTAGAATATCATGTATCATCAGTGCAACAGTTGAATATATACTCTCAACAATTTTTTATAACTCTAGAATTGATTTGATGCATAAATTTGTCAGATTATCTTGAAGATAGCAGTCAAATTCAGTTTTATAAGCATGTAGTTTTATCTGATGTTCAGTTGCAATCAATGTATACAAGTTCTGTTTCAAAGTTAGTATTATAGTTCTATGTGATATGAAGTATTATCAAAGATCATTACTTACTAGGGAATTGTATTTCACTGTCTTCACATCTCAAACATCTGCTCATTCAAATCTCTGATAGTTGACATTGTAGTAGTCTCAGGCTAATTTAATATATGAGTCTTATTCCTCCTCTGTTCAATCTTGAGAAGTGTAGATATTAACTTAATGAGAGAGATCTAGTAGAGCTACTACAGCATAGTACTCTGCAAAAGATTGTTTCATTTTGCTGTAGTAATATACCAGTTTATCTCTTACAGTAACAATAGCCTGCACTATAGCATCATTTCAGACTGAATTTCTTTTTAAGTGATTCAACTGCTTGTCAAGATAAGTAAATAAACTGTTATACACTCATCAGACTGACTGCAGCATTGATGTACAAGTGATTAAGACTGTCTTTATTATCTTATAAAACTGAAACAGTAAATCAATCACATATTTCAACTGAGTTCACTTTATATCAGAAAGTTTTAATATCTGAATCTTTTCTCAATCAGAGTGTTACACTCAATGATCAATCATCTGACACAATCAAAGAGTCTGAATAGTTATCTTATATATTGAACTTCACTGTGTTCTAACATTCTGTATCATATTCAGTGATATGACTGATTTGTTTATTTATTGAATATCATGAAATTATTATTATTGTTTAGAAGAGATACAAATTATATTAGTAATGTTTTAAATCTATAATATTTAAATTATTAGTCAATCTATTCAAAATTAACAGTAGCATTATCAAAAAGCATTATCAAAAAGCAATATTAAAAAGTGTTGTCAAAAAATATTATCTTTTGTAAAGTGAATGTAAAAGTTACTTGAGTAATCACTTCTATCTCATTCTCATCTCAAGAATCAGTCATCTCATTATTCTTCATCTCAATGTTAAGATTCTTTATCAGTGTTTATATCACAAGTTGAATCACATGAGCAATGCAGAGAATATGACCTTATTTATCATTTCAGAAATGCAAAGTCAATTTTTGCTTCAAGCTCTTCATCATAGTATAGTTATTCACAGCATTATCAGTTGTAATTATAAGAAGACTGAGACTAATATCTTAATAGTTATTTTTAATCACAGTCATTAATATCTCTGCTATATAATTCTCAGTATAACTACTGATCAATGATTCAAATTCAATTAATATCTCTTAATAAGTTCAGTTCTCATTAATATAATAATATATAACTCTTGTAAATGTAAGATTATTTATACTAGTTCATACATTCACTGTGAGAGATACTCTTTAATGATTCTTCAACTCTGATTCTAGATATTATATATTAACTTTATAGTGTATCTCAAGATTGAACTGAAGACAGAATTAATATAAAATATGAAGATTTAAATTAAGCATTTGAAGAAGTGTTCAGAATTCAGAATTTTCAATTAATTGAAGAGAAAGATTCAGAGATATACATATATAAAGTAATTATTCACAGAAGTTATTAGATAAGAGTTATAAAATCAGAGTACTGATACAGAGTTATTTTCACATGATTTTCTTCAAATTAGAAAGTTAGTGTTATTAAAAATCATTATCTGACAGAGTAACTTATCAGCTCAGTAGTAATTTTCTGATTATTTTTCTTTTATTATCTGCATTCTGATGACTTCAGATATCAGAAAATTTCTTCAGAGCTATAATCAGTTTATAATGAATGTTTCTAAATGAAGTTACAGTGATTATAGCAGAGAGATGACTCTTCAGTAATCTATAATACAATCTGTTAATAATTATTTCATAGTTCATCTTAATATTTGTGTTAAGTTTTTCATAAATTTTATGACCTGAAATCAGATGTGAAGAATGAAGTGATTATTTATTATAATTGAAAGAGAGTATTCTGTGTTGAATTATAAATAACATAAACTTTGTAATTCACAGTGATTTCTTGAAGAGTTTATGAATCTTTAATAGAAGTAAAAGAAGTGAAAGAAGTGAATTCAGAAGACATGATAATAATTTGAGAAAGATAATAATTTATTTTCAATAACTGATCACTGATGTGTGTAAGAAGAATTAATATAAGAGAAAATAATCTTGTTTCTTAACTTAGTTATAATTTTAGTACTAACTCAGATTGAATATCATCAATGTATAAAAATAAATAAATAATCTTGATTAATCTCTGTCATATTTCTTGAAATATATTAATATTGTGAAAGAGAGTGTTACTAAATTGCATTATCAGATAATATTATTAAAAATATATTAATATTATAAATATCAATGTTGAAAAAATGTTGATACTTATACATTATAGTGATTTGTGAATCATGATAGTTAAATATATATATATATATATATATTGTTCCTGACTTGATTACAACTTGTACAATAATTTTTAAAAACTCAAAATTAATTTCAATTATTAATAATTATGAACTTATAACTAACTAATATAAAAAGAAAAAAACTTTTTCTACTTATTATCTTTCTTCTCTTTCTTATTCTTCTTATTATTCTTTATAATTCACTTCTCATTCTTCTTCTTCTTCTTCTTCTTCTCATCTGAGATGATAATCATCTCAAAATCTCTCTTCACTATCTTCTCAGAGAAGGGTTCTCACTGCTCTCTCTCAGCCAGGTCAATCTGCATCTCAAAATCCTGCATTTTCTGATCTGCTGTCTCAGGTTCCATCTCAGTAGTAAGCAGATTGACATGCTCAGAGAGCAGGGCTATCTTCTCAATATTCTGAATCATGAAGTGCATTTGAGACCTGAACAAGGCCTTAATTCTCTTCTTCTCTGCCAGCTCCTGCTAATCAATTAGAGAACAGAAGTATTATCAAAAATTATTATCTCTCAATAAATAAAAAACTTATCAGTTTTAACTTCTTTATCTTCTACTTTAACATTCTCTCAATCTTCTTCTACTATTACTTATTTATAGTAATACTCTTCTTCTCTCTCTCTCTCTTTATCTTGATCTCAAATTATTCTCAGAACTTCTTCTGATTTCATCACTACTGCATGAGACTCTTCACTATTTTCTTCTTCAATCTCTCACAGGCAGTGTTATTCACATTATTTCTATACTTAGTTCAGTCTAAATCTATCAGAAGTATTACTTAAAATTGTTATTATTCTACTTTCTTACAGAGTCTCTTCAAGATATTATAATATATCTTACAATCTGTCTTCTCTTGCTTGAACACCTTCTTCTTCTCTCTCTTCAATCTGTGATAGCACTCATGTGCCTTGGTGATCTGCAGGACCGCAGAATATTTGAAGAAAAATGACATGATTGATTTCAGTGAGTATTGAAGAGAGATGAAGACAGAAGAGACAGTCAGAAATAATATAATAATAATGATGATAATGATGATAATGATGATGATGATGATAATAATAATAGTGATAGTAATAGTGATAATGATGATGATGATAATGATAATGATAATGATAAAAGAGAGAGTGCATTGAAATATATTACTGACTTATCAAATATAAAGAGACTCAAAGAAAATATTAACAGCTTTCAGTGATGTACAGAAACAGCTACAGTGTTGCATAGCAACATCATCTTCATTCAATGCATGCACTGTTGATATTCTTTGTATACAGTTATCATATAATCTGTATCAGAGATAGACTGACCGCTGAGATCATGAATTTCACATTTGATCTCATTTGATCTGATCTCATACATTTCTTGGCGTGAATCCCGCTGGGACTGGCTATCAAAAAAACATGTAAAGTGACTATATATCAGATCTTAAAATGAAATCATGACTTGAAAAAAATGAGAAAGTGATCTCATTTGATTTCATTTAGTTTCATTCTTGGCATAAAGTTACTATTTTTAGACATTTTAAGGTTTTTTTTAAACTATTTTTAATTTTTTAAAAAGTAACACTTTTTGATAACACTCAAATGAGATTTAAAGTCATTTAAAGCAATAAAAATAATTTAAATTAAGAAGTGAAAATCATGGTCTTATTTGAAAAATGTGACAAGAGTAGACAGTAAGTCTCACTGAGACAGTATGAAACTACTATCTAATGTTAAAACCGTGTAATGAGATCAGTCAAATTGATAATGAGACTATCAAAAAATCTGGTCCTGGTCTCAGACACGGTCACACGGTCAGTCTAATCAGAGATACATGCAGAAAACAGATCTTTGTTACTAGAATAAATGATTGCAGCAATTCTCTGTTTTCATATTATAAAGATAAGTTATTCTCATTTCTTTCTTCTCTCTTTTCTCTTCTTCAATCAATCACTAATTTCAAGCTGATATGAAAACTATTAAAACACTCTCAGAAATCCTCAAATTGAAGAGTATAGACTAATCAAATTTCAAATACAGAAGAAATCAAATTATCTTCTACAGATTCAATTATTCACTCTCTCTTAAATAAAACAGCAGTCACATCTCTCTCTCTCCTCAATCAAATGAAACATGGCCCGTGAAAAGCAAGTACCACGCCAGGTTATAATGATTAACACAGCCTCAGCATGCAGGGCTGTATATACATAGTATGTACTGAACTGAGAGACTGTATGAGTTGCAAACTAGCAGCAGCATCTCAGAAAGAGTCATGCAGTGTGAAAAAGCTACAACTCTCAGTTATATACACAGAGAGTAAATTATCACAGTAAGTATATATGCATTGAAGTAATGCTTTTTAATAATACTCAGTCTCTGATATAATGAAAATAAAGTCTCTTCATGAGATCTGTTTCTAGTAGAAGTCAGAAAATCTTATATTTCTCAAGATCATCTTCACATATCTTATTCATGAAATTAATAAGAGAAATCATTAATTTCAGTATTCTACTCTTGATACTATTTAAGTGACAGCAGAGTTCACTCTGATCACACTTTTTAAGTGTATATTTTCTAATTATTCACATTTATATAGATATATACTGATTATTTATTAGATAATATTAAGATAATAGCTTATCACAGTCATGTTACTCTCACTATGAGAGATACATAATTAATAATAAATATTGTAAAGACTCTGAGAAGTAAGTATTTTAAGAATACTACAGCTCTGTGATCTTGATTTTTTTTTATTTTTATTTTTTCTTTTTTTCTTTTTCTTTTTTTTTTATTTTTATTTTTCTTTCTCTTTCTATCTTTTTTTTTCTTTCTCTTTCTATCTCTTTTTTTCTTTCTCTTCTTTTTTTCTTTCTCTTTTTTTTTTTTTTTTTTTTTTTTTATTGTGATTTTTTCTTGTTGTTTTGTTTTTTGTTTTTTTATTATTTTTTATATTTTACATTTTTTTTTTTAATTAAAATGATATTAATTATAATCTGTGTTTAGAAAAGTAATGATATTTGATAACACTCTCTATTGAATTTTCAACAAATGAGTACTATGTTATGATATTATGTAAGTGAGAAATGATTTCATGATTTCATTTAATGTTATTTTCAATAATGAAATCAGAATGAAAATGTAACTAAGAATTCAAACATATTCTTTATCTGAGACTAGATTTTTATTTGAAAAGAAAATCTGAGATCTTTAATATTTGAAATAACAGGATTTGAGATCAATGTGATGAACACAAACCATGATCAGAAGTAATGCTTTTAGGCAATATGATAACTGTAAAGTTTGATTCTGGTCTCAGACATGGTCACACGGTCAGTCTACATAAGATCAAGTCATCTCAACCTCTGAAGATGCTCAGAGATCAGACAAGATTAGTTTTGATAGACTGTTCACTATAGTAATCTAAGTGAGTGAAGAGAGACAGTATAATACATGAGACAGAATTATAAAAGATAAAAGCTGTCAAATCTAGTCACTGAATACTGTATCATATAGAGGTTGTACAAGAGTAGTAACTAGCAGATAAAGAAAAAGTATAAGAAAAGAAAAGAGATAATGAATTAATCATCAACTGTAAGAGTCAGCTGCAAAAGACAAATGTTATTATATATATCTCATTCATTTTCATATGTCATATATTTAATCTATTTCCAACATCACATCACTCAGAAAACATCAAAAACAAAAGAAATCTTAAAACTTGAGATCTGTAAGGAATTTGAGAGCTGTAAGTCACTCTTATAATAACACTATACATGTCTTCAATTCCTCTACTGCTCTGTGTATGATATTAATGTCATTTATCACAAGATTGACTGAAATACCAATATAGAAATGTGTATATGTACATGTAGAAAAATTGAAGAAGAGTGCAGAATCTGCAGAATCAGAAGTCAGAGCAGAAGAAACAGAGACAGAAGAAACAGAAGAAGAAGAAGATGCAGAACTGAATAAATAATAATAAGAGTCACTCAGAGCTGAATACTTATAATCTGATATGTGTACAACTAGACTGACCGTGTGACAGTGTCTGAGATCAGAACCAGATTTTTTGATAGTCTTATTATCAATTCAACTAATCTCATTACATGGTTTTAACATTAGATAGTAGTCTTATACTGTCTCAGTGAGACTTACTATCTACTCTTATTACATTTTTCAAATGAGATTATGATTTTCACTTCTCAATTTAAATTATTTTTATTGCTTTAAATGACTTTAAATCTCATTTGAGCATTATCAAAAAGCATTACTTTGTAAAAAATTAAAAATAGTCTAAAAAAAACCTTAAAATGTCTAAAAATAGTAACTTTATATCAAGAATGGAACTAAATAAGATTAAATGAGATTAGTTTCTCATTTTTTCCAAGTTATAATTAGACTGACCGTGTGACCGTGTCTGAGACCAGGATCAGATTTTTTGATAGTCTCATTACCAATTTGACTGATCTCATTACACGGTTTTAACATTAGATAGTAGTTTCATACTGTCTCAGTGAGACTTACTGTCTACTCTTATCATATTTTTCAAATGAGATCATGATTTCCACTTCTCAATTTAAATTATTTTTATTGCTTTAAATGACTTTAAATCTCATTTGAGTGTTACCAAAAAGTGTTACTTTTTAAAAAATTAAAAATAGTCTAAAAAAAACCTTAAAATGTCTAAAAATAGTAACTTTATGCCAAGAATGAAACTAAATGGGATTAAATGAGATCACTTTCTCATTTTTTTCAAGTCATGGTTTCATTTTAAGATCTGATATATAGTCACTTTACATATTTCTTTGATAGCCAGTCCCAGCGGGATTCATGCCAAGAAATGTATGGGACCAGATCAAATGAGACTAAATGTGAAATTCATAGTCCCGGCGGCCAGTCTAGTCATGATTTCATTTTAAGATCTGATATATAGTCACTTTACATGTTTTTTTAATAGCCAGTCTCAGCAGGATTCACGCCAAGAAATGTATGAGATCAGATTAAATGAGATCAAATGCGAAATTCATGATTCTGACGGCCAGTCTATGTACAACCTTCTCTGCAGAGAAGAGAGAGAAAGTGATGAGAGAAGCTTGAGAGTGAGAGAGAGTAGTCTCAGCAGTGTTATCATCTTTGATTAAAATGATCTCTGACACTGAAGCAACTAAGAACTATTGTTAGTATATGAAATTATAAAAGCAGAAGTAATAATTACTGAACAAATACTCACTGATCTTAGAATTGTATATGTAATTACAACACACATGAGACTTCTCAGAAAGAGAGAGAGAGATACAGAGAAATGCAGAAAGCAGAACACAGTGTACAAACAGCTTATTCTTATAATAACATCTCAGACAAGATGTACAAGTCTCACATCTGTGAGTGTAAAAGAGTATGACATCTGCATTCTCATTCTCAAAAACACAGATATCTTTTGCCTGCATTATGAAGTCAGATGACAGATATTAGAGAATAGATGAATACAGATCTATCATTCTGAAGAAATTTATTAGAGTAGATATCTCTACAATGTTGAACTTTACAGTTGTAAAAAGTTTCTTGATATCTGTGAATATCATGACTTTATACACAATAAAACTCATAATGATTTTCTCTAAGAATAGAAAAATCAGTATCAGAAAGAAAAGATGAAAAAGAAAAAGACTTATAATTTTAACACTATTGAGAAGAGAAGTGATTCTCTAATATAAATAAATAATTGTCTCATCATGAATATTTAAAATGAATGTAATAATTGATGTTCACAGTCAAGCTTTAGATAGTTGTGTTATACACAGTCTTTATATAATAAATCATTCTAGAGATCAGTAAGAAGAATAAGAGTGTATATACTGAGAAATATAATTCATTAAGTCTATATAACATCTTCTTGAAACAGAGAGAGCTGATAATAAAAGCAGAGACAGCAGAATCAGAGAGAGCAGAGATAGTGAAAGTGAGAGAATCAGATATAGAGGCAGAAGTAACAGAAGTAGAAGAATCAGACACAGAGGCAGATATAGAAGATTGAGAGAGAGAAGCAGCAGAGAAAGAAACAGAGAGAGTAGAGAAGAATGCAGAAGATCTGATTATATATAATATAAGTAATTTCTTTATTATTATATTCTTCAAGTTCTTGATCAATGATTTAATATTGAGTTCACTATCATTGATAAATATAAATCTGTCAATATATAAAGATTCTATATAAATAAAAACAAATATATCAGCATCTGTGTTCATGTAAAATTATGTCAGAAAACACAATCAGAAACTCACTGAGAAGAAAAACAGTTGAGAATGTATAAGAAGATAAAGAAGATGTGTCATTCATGATAGTATATTCTAATAATTGTTAGAAGATAAACAAGTTCTGATCATATTTCATAATGTATTACACTTACTGCTAATGAACTACTCAGTATAAGTACTATAAGAATACTTGTTATAAGAACAGAGAGTCATTATCAGAAACACATACAATGTGATAGATGAACAGATAAAAAGAGTTGAATAGAAGAAGAAGTAGAAATCTTGAATAAGATAGTAGCATTCAATGATGATGATAATGAAGAAGATGATTGAAGAATGAGAAAAGTTAGTGAATAAGTAATATAATATAGTGAAAGTTTCTTTATAAGAATATATACAGAATGCTAGCTGAATCAGAGATAGATCACAAGATTGTAAACACTAGTGATATACTAATCTGCATGAAGCTAGAGTGAATATTACAATCACATAAGTGTGACTGAATCTGATGAGAGAGAATGTGATTCAGAAGAATGTATAACTATCAGATAATAACACAGTCACTTTCAAACTTACTTACAAATGTAAAAGAGGTCATAGCAGCCACTAGTTAATTTAGTGTATGATATATAAGAAGCCGGCGTATGCCTGTAATTATACGCTGGTGAAGCAGACCTTTGAATGATAATTTCATAGAAGAATTTATTTAATACTGTAATTATTATAAAATTATTCTATTTAGATTCTTATCTTATATAAGTTATATTTTACAATCTCTTAATAATGTATCTTTTCAGCAGTATAAGTATTATTATATAAAGATAGTTAATGAGACTATCTACTACAGATATAAGTAGTATAATAATAGATAATTTCTTACTAATCTGAAAAGTATCTGACAGTAAATATTTAAATCTAATACTATAAGAGCTGACTTTACTGATTATAAAATATATTCAGTTAATCATGATATAATTCTCAATTAATTAAGATCTCTTATCATTGATAATACTCTGAATCTTAATATATACAATAATAATAATAATATATATAATTACTTTATTCTACTATCTGTAAATTAATTATTAACTATCTTCTTATAATTAATCTCTTCAGAGATGATTATAAAACTATATTATTAAATTAATACAGCAGTCAAGATCTTAGAAGATGTGAAGAATACTCTTATATCTGATTTAATAAGACAGTTGAATAAGATCTTCAAGAGTAGTATAATTCAGATGAAATTAAATACACACTGTGAGAATGAACTTGCAGATTATTATTAAATAAATAGATATTAAATTATCAAATTCTCTTATAGATAGATACAAGTAGATGAAGTTCTCACTATTAAGAATGTCAATTGTAAGATTATAATCTATAGAGTAGATAAGATAAAAAAGATATTTAATAAAACTCTTCAATTAATTGAAATTAAATTCATAAAATTTACAGTTACTTAATTATAATAAGATAATTCTATAGAATCTTAACTTACAGTGAATTCTACATCTTCTAATGAGTATATAGATAATCTTTATGTTATAGATAGATGTGATAATGATTATTAATTAATTTTTGAAGATTACTATATTCAAAATATTTTCTTTACAATGTGGTTTTCTACAGAGAGTGAGTAAGCATGGCACAGTTAGTATTTAGCTTGGGTAAAATATTTGCTAATAAACCGTTTTCGCTAATACTTCGAGAGCTTCGTAATTCTTGTTAGTTGATCCGTCTCGTAAAAGTAATTGTTTACTGTAAGGAGCTTGTCACGGTGAAAGCTCCCTTACAGTAAATACTAGCAAAATCGAGGGCACTAACCGTATCCATCCTAGCGTTGTCCCGCACAGAGCCGCACTTTACTCCAAGCATCAAGTTTGTTTCTCTTCCTTCTTCTTCTTTTTTCTCTTTCAAGCGTCGTCCTCACCAAAGCTGCGTTTCTTTGCTACACACGTCAGATCTATCTCTTTCCTCACCCTCTTCAGAGGGAAGAAGAGAGCTTAGCTATCTGTCTCTGATTTGAACTCAATCCTCAATCAGAAAAAATCACACATGCAAATGAGAAATTCGGAGTAATCTTCAAACACACAACCCGCTCAACTCTCAGCAAAAGAGGGTTGGGCCGGTACTGCCCGCGAGGGCCTGGCGTCAAGAATTATCACACGTCTGCAATCAGGCATCAGAAACTTCGGAGGGGATCAGGGTTCCAGGGTCGTGGGAAACCCCAGCTTCCCTCCCCCCCCTCCATGGGAGAGCCGTTGCGAAGATTGTGTGTACATCCTCCCTTCTCTCTCCGCTTTTCCTCCCCTGTGGGTGGTTAAGTGGTTGAGGGAGGGGGGTTGTATGACACTTTAGTGCAATACGCAGCGTACTGGGTTCTCATCTTTTTCTTATTTTTAGAATGGGATCGAGACTGGTATGAATTCGATTCCGATTACTCTGGTGGGGACAACGCTTCAATCCTTTTTTCTTTTAAGGTTCGTTGTTGTTGTTGTTTTTCTTCTTCTTTTATCACACATTTGACCATTCCCGCGAAGATCTGTGAAAACCATCCGGGTTAGGGTTTAGTGTGGTTTTATTTTATTTTTGTCTTTGAAGGGATACTGCTAATAATGTCATTTGTTGTGTTGAAGGTTCCTTATAAGAAACGAACGGACAAAAAGATTTCCCCCCGCACGCCACCTCGCCCTCTTTCTCACGTTCTTATTGGCGAGGGTTGGGGGCAGTTCTTGGTACAGCCTAGACGGGTATGCGAAACATACCACGGCAGAAGTGCTTCTTCTTTTGTCCCCTTCGTTCCTCTTTGCTCTCTTCTTGGAGATGGCTACATTCGATCTTGGGAAATGATGCATGGATTGCTGCCGTTGGCTACCTTACCTGGCTGGGCGAGTGGGAATCACTGGGGAACCCTTGTCAGGGTATGTAAATATCTGATTTAATTCAAGTTCTCTCCGTGGCAAATATTACCTATCTTAGCCCTGGTGTATCCTACTATCCAAATTTATCAAATGCGTTCTTAATACTCCCATCATGGTCCGTTTCATCCGTGAATAATGCGATCTTTGGTTCTTTGACTCAGCACCAAGATGGTCAGGCTTATTTCAAAAAAAGTCGCCAGTCTCTTCAGCTAGCAGAGATTGCAACGACGCCTCTAACTACGGATTTTCATATCTGTCACGTTTAGCCTGTCTGTCGGAGACATCTATCTGTACAAGCTTTCTCCAGCGGGTCAACCATGTTGCGATTTACAACAGCACTTATTGGCTTCCGAAACGCCCTGCTTCATAACCTGGCAGTGGTCGGTCCCATAATACAATCATAGGCTCCCAGCATTAAAAGTTCCATCCTGTCCATAGTTCTATTTCATCTACTCCTGCTTCCCGATTCCCGAGTTTTTATTCGGGGTTTACTACTTTTGGCTTTGCAGCCCCTTTATTTTCGGCGTCCCACCCTTTACTTCTAACATCTCAGGTCACGGCCTAAGGCCACAAAAAGACACAGAAGCACTCTTTTCCATCATGGAAAAAAAGTTGCCGAAGAGGGGAGCCCAAAAATCCTGTTGGGGATGTGCGAGTTGTAAAAAGAGACGAGTTAAGGTAGGGTAACTACCAACATCTCGGTATATGGACTGAGGTACAAAAAGAGACGCACAACTCTATGGTAATGTAATGGGGGTGGGGGGTGAAAAACCTTCAGGCCATACTAACTTGAACTACTCGCAGTGCAATAATGAGCAGAAGCCCGCGTGCGCAACCTGTCGCATCCGGAATCTCCACTGTGTCTATCCATCAAGTGAAACAGTAGTGGCCGAAGCACGTAACGCCACACCCAGAGAACGGAGTCTTCTTCAGCATGCAGTCTTATCTTCCAATTCCCAAGACCAAACAGCGCCAATATCCTCATCCTAGTCCTCGGTTTAAGCATACAACAGCTCGGTAGTTTGGCAAGCGCTGGCCTGGATGACGGCGTCCCGCGCGTCCTCAGGAATCTCAAGCCCTTCTCCATTGACTTCCTCAAGCATACCTACATCAAACAGATTCCTAGAACTAGAGCTTCTTCACCGCTGGTCGACACGGACATGGCAAGCCATCTCACCTCTCCCGGCTGCGATACTGTTCTATTACGCGGCGTCGCCCGCATTTCCATGAAGAACAGCTAGCTATCTCCTCAACAGCCTTTTCGCCCTCAGCGCCATCGACCTAGCGAAGAATGGACATGACCCCAGCAATAAGTCCACAACATTAACGAGAGACAGATACCGATACAAGCTCACTGCGCTCGAGTACGCGAACAGAGACGACGTCGCATTCCGCGAGGTCCTGAACGAACCCGACTAAAATATCAACACGAGGAAGCTGTTTTCATTTTTTGTTCTTAGCCTCCTTTCCCGCCGTTCTTATAATCTCTCGTTCCCCGGCCAAAAGCACTAGGTATCCGCGCTCGAAACCCTAGGCATATCCATGGCTCTATACGTAGGCTCGTCCCACGTCGGCCGTTCAAATCTCGACTGGCCTAGTTGGTCCACTTGCTCGCTGACTCGTATCGTGAAACACTTTCTCCCCCCGATCCCTCCTGAGGTGATTCACAAGCTAGATATCGACAGACACCCAGCTAGCCATTGAAGGCCTACTGTCCCTTGTCAAACGTGTGCACGTGCCAGTGAGACTGCCTGAAGAGTCGCTCCGGGGCACTACTGTTAGACATGGTAGGTAACAACAGCGACAACAGTCGCCAAGGAAGTAGGGGCACCATTAACAATAAGAAGCTACTACTCGCATGCGCGAAATCCCAGCCTACAAACTCGCCTCCGACCAGGTAAAGTACACATTCATGAGCGTCGCAAATAATACGCCGTTCAAGGCTCTGTTCTTCACAATCCTCGCCGTCGGGGGCCGGGAGCTGACTGCGGCATTTCAGGAGCGCGAGCCCCTGGCGCTGTTCATCATGATTTTCTGGGCTGTGCTAATTCACCTGTCTGCTAGAAGCAATGTTCTGTGGCGGGTTGGGAATATTGGGTAGGAGATTGTAGACGAGATATCTGAAGTGTTGGTCACGTCGCCATTTGTGCGGCTTTACGGGGTTGGCGAGACGATTGTGTGGGCGAGAAGGGAGGTTGGGTTGGATTTGGAGGCGGAGTCGGGCTTGTTCGTCTGCGTTGTTGTCGTTTTTGGTGTTGTAAAATCGCGGGGGTGTGGTGGACTGTCTACAGGAACTGCTGGTGCTTTCCAATCCAGAACCGGAGTTACTGTGAACGAATGAAATGATGATATTTAACTCCTAATTGTGGTGGTTTTATTTTATTTTGTCTTACTTCTTATCTCGAGGGGAGATGAACGAACATGCGCATGCAGGGCTAATTGTCTCAGATACTACGCCGCTGGATTGTATCACCGTGTTCTTCGCTTAGTCCAACGGTACTGATTTGCATACTTTGTGGAATCTTACCTTAGAAAACAAAAAAGTCATAGGCGTTGAATGTACATGTACATTACCTCAAATCCTTTGACCGCAACGAACAAGAATCTTTGAACGTGCTAATATACCTGATGGGACGATCCCATGCTATAAATAAACTAGAAAGAAAACTGAAGGAGTACCGTGGAATGGAAGTTGAGTTGGTTAGGTATATCATTAAATCGTGTTTATTTTAAAACTCGTAAAATGATTCTTCAATTATATCGTTTCCCTATTTCCATTGAAACGATGAAAGAAGAGAAAGAAAGACGTGATATAGAAAACAGCTTGTGGAGGGATTCATGGTTGACCGACTACAGTCGGCATGGTGGGGAAGGGGCGCATCAGGGGGAAGAACATGCTTCATTGTTGAGAAGGGTTGGAAAATCTTTTGTACCTTCTGTTTTGTTTTTCCCTATTTCTCTCTTTTTCCACTTCACTCTTCGTCTCCGATCTGCAGTGCAAAATATATTAGAACAGGTCTCAGAAGTTTGAGAGGGGACAAAAATAATTCCATAAAAGCAATAACATTGCTTTCCAGGAGCAAAATGTAACGTATATACGACATACCTTTGGCGCAAGGAAGAATCTCAGATGGCCACTGCCCAATCCGTACTCGACTAGGAGCGGCACTTCCTGTGAGAGACACAGACGAACGGACGTCGACAGGCCTGTAGCCTTGCAGAAGTGCATAAGATATTTAAGGGAGAAGGTGAGGGAGACGGGCTCTGAGAGGGCGATGGAAACGTTCTGGTCTGGATTATCGACGTTGGTGTGTTGGCGGAGGGTGATGGCGCCGTTGCCAATCTCGCCTTGGCAGGAGAATTTAACACCATCCTTGTTGGCTTCGATCATTACTGTTCCGGTGTTGTTAGGTCGGATATTTCTTCCATTTAAAACCAAAAAGCAAAATACAGATAGGGATGTCGATTATGCCGGGTTGAGCAGATCTATTTTCACTTTTAAAGGGCCGAAAATATCAGTTAACATACCAGACTCCGACAAGTTTCCCAAATCCGTACAAATCCTCCTGAACTCCGTCGACGGCATGTCAACTGTAGCCGCATACTCTGTGTCCGGAATCGCCAGGTGCTCCTGGTCAATATCCATAAGCTTGATATCATACTCGCTCAGCCGGTCCGTCTGCGCGCTCTCAAAGACGAGGTTAATGACGTCTGGGGAATCCTCTGCCTTTAACGTCAAAATGTCTTCGTTTTGTGCAGCTCGCAGAACCTTTGTGAGAGAGACCAGGTTAATTCCCAGCGCGACGTTGCGGTCGCAGCGGTAGGGGGAAAAGCCTTCTGCTTTCAGCATCATAGAGACCAGTGCCACGTGGGAGTTATCCATGGCTTGGAGGGCGATTCCTGAGTCATTGCAGTCGAAGTTGCAGTCCTGCACTAGGTCTTTGATGGCATCAACAACCTGTTGTGGTTTTGTAAAAGAAGTTGTCAGTTTTTATATTGCGTTTGGTCGTATTGTGAGATCGGTGGGTGGACAGGAGTAGCGTGTTGTGGTGGGTGCCTGCCTGCCTACCTTCTTCAACAAACTGGCTTGTTCTAGCCGTGCTTCCAACACTGTTTCACGTCATTATCAATCCCAGGCCAGATTTAGTAGCTATTAGAATTAGATTACGCACTCTTGTCAATTGAGGTCTAGGAGATCAAATAGAAAAAAAAAACGGAGGTGATGGTGAAAGCGTCTGGCGGGGTAGTAATTGAGGACGTAGTAAATTCTGATAAGATATTAAAATTGTCAGCACTGAAATGGCAGTCAATGTTAAGCATATGAGAAGACTTACACTGGTATAAATGTGTCCGAATTGGATGTAGTGAGTGTCAAGCAGTTTGTCGGGGGATGGGAAAGTGTCTTGAGTTGAGGATTGAAGTTTGTGAAGTGGTGAAGCGCCGTCGCGTGCAGACACGAAATCGCGTGGATGCGGGCATCACGTAATTTTGCCGGTTTCGCGTTAGCGTAGTTACATTTTAGACCCAGCCTTTGCATGCATCCTCCATCCCTATTATAAAGAAAGGTACCTAGATGCACGCGCAGAATCTGCGAAAGGCATTATGATGCTGGGGTCAATCCCTTTGGATATCGAATATAAGTAGTATCTTAACAAAAATATCTATAGGTACAAAATTCAAAAATAAATTGGGGGAAAATACATTATCTAGAAATCATTCGAGTCGACCAAATTTCAAGCGCTGGCTTGGGAACAATAACAGAAAAAGAACCATATAGGAAGAAACTCCGTTCAAGATATGCCGAATAAATGATAACGTAGATAGCGAGAACCCAAATCAAAATTCAATGTCATCGCATGACTCCGGTCACCGCTGAATATAGGGTATCAAACACGTGGCTGGGACTGGTGGAAACAACCAGATAGTTCCAAATATCTCCCCACAGATGGAAGAAAATATGATCGGAATGCTCATAATAACGGTAGTGTACAGATGGGCAGTCCAGGCTCATCTTTAAACTTAGTAAAATAAAAAAATAAAAATAAAAATAAAAATAAAAATAGAATAAAATAAAAAAAGAAGTAGAAGAAGGGCAGGAAGAAAGGAAGATAGGAAGGAGGAAAAACCTATTACATCATTCAGATGCTGGTAATCCGTGGCCCTGTTTTCCCGCGCGGACGTAGTCTAATAACTGTTTCTAGCTCTCTCAACATGTGTGTATTTGCGTCCGATTTCTCTCGTGCCACGGCTTGTCTAACCCGCTCTTCTTTCATTCGGGCTATTCTTTCATCTCTTGTCATGGAGCTACGTTTCCGGGGCAGGGCAATTGCTTCAAAAACTTCATCGTCATCCATGTTGTTATCTGGGCTTGCGAGGTGCTGGTCCTCGCCATTCAATGCTCGAAGAGCCTCCGCAGGGCCCCCTTCAACTGCAGTCACGCCACCTAGGCTAAACGTTGGAGATGCTGGCGTCCGTAGTAGACTTGTGGGCCGCGAGAGACGATCGGGATTTTCCATAGTGGCTAATAAGGAAGATCTTCCAGCTTCCCACTCTTGTAATAATCCCCTTAAATCCGTCCCGATAGATTGGTAGAGAGTTGCCAGTGTTGTACCAAAATCTACATCATCCGTTGCTCGCTCAAGGCTGGCATCAGATTCCTCGCGAATAAGTTGCATTTTGGCATGTATCCCACGGATGCCTTGGGACAGAGAATTGAGTCGCCTAAGTTGCGCACGATGACGGTCTTTATTTGGGGTAAGCTTGGATTGGGGGGAGGGTGGTATTATATTGTCTAGGCCAATTTAGTACGTGTATCCCGCTTAGTACATCAAGCCAGTCGCACTTACAGTCTTGCTCGTTGAGTATTGCTGCCAGTCTTTGTACGCAAGCTCCATTTGTAACAGCGAGGCGTTGCATCTCCTCAATAGCAGTACTCCAATATGCAATATCGGCTTCCCCGCCCTCCGCCGGTAGCGCTAGCAAGCAGCATAATGTGCCTTTTCTAGCGGCGTAAGCTCTCGAAAACAAGTGTCTAAGAGATCGTAATGAGGTCTTGTCTTCCAATGGACTGTCAGTTGACAGAGACTTGGGTTCCTCAAGTTCCTCTGGCGAGAAATCATATATGTCGTAATATTTTTCTAAATTAGCAGTATCTGTAAGTGATCGTAGATGTCGTTTTGCATCCAAATATTTCTCTAGCATCTCCGAAAGGCACTCTGAAAGAATGCGCCGGAGTCTCAAACAGCGTCGTGTTTGTGTTTGCTCTTCCAACCGGGTTATTGGAGGCATAGGGGTGCTTCTGTGTGAATTGTTAGGGTAAATTCGGTTCGTTAGGAAGTATATTTGGATATTTAATAACGAACATTCTATATCCTCTGGAGACCAGTTCCACCTCCTGTATCAAGACAACCGAAGCCGATGCCGCAGAATCAAAAGACTGTGCGTTGGTGACGAGAACAGATGCAACATCCACGGCCTGGCGACGAAGGTATTTCAACCACTGACGCTTAGCGAAAGCGTAGAATGCTGTCGCGACTGCCAGAAGAAGAATGATAAGGATACAGACCCGCCGGAAATCCCAACCGGAGCCCTGGCGAGATCTAGCCCAGTGGAGTATCCAAACCACGGAAAACGATGCCCCGGCTGTGAATATAGCCCCTCTTAAACCAAAACTTGCTGCTCGTGTGCCTGGCAGATCAGCATTATGAGTTGTATTCGATAGTAATCCCGACACGGTGCTGTACGACGGTGCGCTTTGCTCGTTGAGGAGCTGGGAGGCAACAATCGTGTATCCAAACTGTTCAAGAAACCGCTCGTTCTCGCTCTTCCCTATTTTCGTGCTAATCGCTGCCTGATGCGTTTAAAAAAGAGAAAAGTCAGCAAGACGTAGTCCCCCAGAGGATGCGTGCGCGGCATTGTTTCCCCCGTACTTTGCAGGCATTATGGATCTTGGCTAGAGTTTCTTGCTGGCCCATGGGTTTCAATTGTAACGGTGCAGGCAGTTTATTTCGTATTCGGTCTTGAAATGTAGGGGGCCCTCGAGGAGCGAAATTCGCTGTCAACGAATCTAGAGGCGTTTGAGTTGGGTGGTGCTCTTCATGTTGAGGTGCCCAGTCTTGCTGTGCTACTCCCTCGCCTGTAAGAGTCCCCGAGTCAGCAGCGTGCGGCAAATCCATGGCAGGATAAAATACTCAAGGACATACCCTCCAGGTAGTCAGCTAATGGTGAGTCTTCATAAACCAGCGCCTCCATGGCGGAAGGGCATGGTTCGTGGGGCCTTTATGAGCAAGGGCAGAGGCGGCGATTGAAAGGTGAGCTAGAAGGCAAAATGGCGCTCTAGGAACAAAGCGAATGGGGTTAATATAGTGCGACGGAAAGAAGATTGATAGTAGTCCAAACCGTGAGTGCTACGAGATCGCATGTACCATGACTCTTCTGTTGTTTTGCCTGCACCGAAATAACCCTCTTTCAACAGGGCGATCTGGAGTTGAGGGCAGTATGCGCGCCAGAACGAGACATAGGGGGGTTTACTGCCGGGGCCACCTGACCGCGCTAAATAGGCTGACCGATAAAAACCGCCTGGACAGAGAGCGGCAACATCGAAGTTCCCCTTCCTTTTAGGCCTTTGCCGGCCACACCACCAGGCATGAATCATTAACCCCTACCCTACTCTACCCTTCTGGCTGCTGGAAACGGTTTGTCTCCGTTCCTGGCTTCAGGCTTTGGCCGCACTCGAAAATACTGCTTGCAGAGAAGCAACGCGCTATGTTCTTTGGCTCAATGTGCCTGAACCACTTGCGGGCACCACGGCCCACAGGCTGCATATTCATTCTACCTACAACACTCCACGCAACGATTCGTCCTCTCTGCTGGCATCATCGTATGCGCAGCTAAACGCATGGTTCATGGGTACCTGCAGGATTATAATCATTCCTATCCAACGTGCTACCATTGTCTGCGCAATATTGAAACATACCCCTGCTATCGTTTCTACGAGGATGGATTGTCGAGCGGCTAAACACCCGCTCCATCTTTATTTTACGCAAGTTAGTTAACTGCCGGTGTGGTTTCTGAATTAAACCGCGTTCTTTGGCAGTTACTGAAGTCAGACACCTCGTGTCGAGCAAACTTATTGGTCGTGCTAGGATTGGCTAAATTGACGACCCATCTCCACCACAGTTGCAACACGGGAGATTAGCTGGAGATTGGTATCAACATGCATGGGCGAAAAAAACATTCGTGGGACCTGGGCATTTTACAGCAATTGCCACGTGTTACAACGCTTGTAACCTTCTCGATGCCTGCTTTACTTCGGTCAACTTTTCGTTCATTCCGAAATTGTTGCGTTACCAACACAAATGCAGCAGTCAGCACTCCACCTATGGATGCTCAGTCAAAGGCTGCAATGATTAGGTACACTGTTATCCAACCCATTGATCCTGTTCGATCTTCCAAGTAGAAAACGTCTGGTGGCTCATTTTGCATTACTACATATCCCTAATACCCGACGAGGCATACAAACTGCAAAATGAAAGCCTAATTGACATCCTCTCCTTGTCTCGCAAATATTTAGCCTTCCTGTGCTTGCTCTCTAGGGCCTACGAGGAAGCCGCGTTCTGTGCTCTCCTAGCCTTCATGTCTCAAAGGCGAAGCATCCAGCTATAACCTTTTCCCGCATCCTCCGCCTGCCGATCTAATAGGTACACATTGGTCAGTACGGCCGGATCTTAGGAACGTAAGATTGATTTCAGATGAAAATACCAAGACGGAAGGAAGCCACAGTTTGGTACAACTCTACTCTACGGAGGCTAAATCAAGGTGCTCAGCTCTTCTTACCGTTTGAAGGAAGCGCACGTTCCATTGCCTTCTCCGTGCTCATGAGGCATCATCATACACTACTTAAGCCTGTCAGGTTCAGTCTTTGTGTGTTAGGAAGAGCAAGCATCTGCTTCCCTAGTTATGCCATATAATGATACTTAGGAGGAGAATGGAGCTAGCCTGATCAGCAAGCACACACACCCAGATTTCTGATAGTTCAGAATTCTCTTTTAGAAGGATATCACCAATGTATATGTGCACATACAATATGTATGTGTGTATATACTCTCAGTCAGGTATTCCAGTAAATATGTAAATTAAAACCTTAGCAGCTATATCCGAAAGCAGCCAGCTTCTCAAATCCGGTCTCTCGCTCAAGGTCGAGCCCACTTATTTTGTTCATAGAAACTGTATCCTCAGGAATGTGCCAAAATATTATGTCTTTCGTACAGTTTTCAAAGTACCCTATGGGATTTAATTCTCATGCGGCACCTAGGTAACACCTACATGTATGCCATTTGAGGAAGTAAGCAATTCTATAATGGAGTACTCCGTAGTTAAATCAGATAAGTCGAGTCTGGGATCCCGTCGATTTTGAGTTTCGGTCCGAACCGGGAGGGCTTGGCGCTTCCCAGAACGAACAGTTGCCCCAGCAACCAAACCCGCTCCTTGTAATCTGTAAACATCTTCAAGATGTTATATTGTGGTGAGGGACATCAAGAGCTTCGTCACGTCTCGAAAATGATTTAGCTCAAGGAAAACATTCGTTATCAACAATTTACATAAAGATTTCAACCCTCTTCATGTGAAAATCTCACACGTTCCCTATGAGCATCGTTTTAAGATGCTCCCATGCCCCTAGTGAAGTATTGCCTGAAGGTAAGGCCCAAAAATTGTGACAGTTGCTACTTTCATTCATTGCTCAGAACTTTTAGAATTCAACGTGTTGCGAGACCGCCATTCTTGATACCCTAGAAGATGTCGAGGGGTTACGGTGATATAGGGACACCCTGCCCTACAGAATGGAAACGAGGCAGCAAATCGCCCTTGAGTAGCAGCCGGAATATTTATGACCTCGATGATGAGCTTGGACTTTATGATGATGATACTGCCGCAATCGACTTTACTACTGACTTCCGTGCCCCATTGACAAGAGTTAAACCGAGAAAGGGGGGAAAGGCAAAAGCATTTGATATTCACGAAGATGGGCTTGATAACTTGGGGCTTGGGCAGGGCAAGCAAACCGAACCAAGCCAGCGTACAAGGGTTAAACCTATAAGTAAAAGCTCGTCGATGTTGTCACAACCAGCCCAAAGATTCCAACGGCCTAGGGTTAGCTTCGCCGATGTAGCATCAGCTAAGCTTGACAAGCCCACTGTGCAACGACAGAACCCTCCACAACCTCAGAAATCCCCTGTTATAAATAGGCGCATTGGGAAGCTGAAAGAGGAGCAGCCAACAGCTGCGACTGATGACCCTCTGAAGAAGGCAATTAGGAGAAGAACCATTTACATCCCTCCGGAAGACACTACCATTCCCTCCGTT
This sequence comes from Blastomyces gilchristii SLH14081, assembly GCF_000003855.2. NCBI lineage: Eukaryota > Fungi > Ascomycota > Eurotiomycetes > Onygenales > Ajellomycetaceae > Blastomyces > Blastomyces gilchristii. Next base: position 165,161 of record NW_003101648.1, on the reverse strand, counting down.
TTCATGGGCATATTCAGTCCAGTCAAAACTCTAAATCCTTCTGAGGAAAAGGACAACGCAGTTGGGCATTCTGACATAGACAGCTTGGAATCCAAGATTTCTCGAAAACGGCCGGGAAGGAAGTCATTCGCTGTCGCTCCCCGACGTGCACCCCTTCAGCCTTCATTAAAACCGATGCAGGAGTCTAGTGTCAAACATGATATAGCAGGTCAGAACGGTGGAAAGGAAAATATACCTCCAGGTGGATTAATTGTTCCTGGCGACAAATATAAGAAATCTAAAGGAATAGATTTCCCTGTTTTTGATGTGCCACGTACTGAAAAAAGGAAGAGCATATGTACCGTGGAGCCTGTCAAAAGATCTACACCGACTGTTAAGCCAACGGCGAGGACGAAGCCTGAAACGCGGCGAAATTCTCAACCCACTGACAGGAAGATACTCGGCAATAAACCAAACGTGGCCGTGAATTCAAAGGCAAGCCTGCGAGAAAAAAGCGCCTCCAACCCCAAGGTTACCTTGAAGGCTCGCCGGAGCCAGGGCACAGGGCCACAGCTCTCTCCACCTGCCCCTAAGCCGCCAACGATAAGAAAGCCTCCAGTACCAAAAGGACCTCCAACGAAACTTACGGTTCCCAGCGTTCCTCCGTTGACGATCGATCAGAAATACCCTCTATTAACTGAAGACATATCTAATCCCGCTATGTATGAAGAGAGTTGGCTTGCACATCAAGAGGCGGCAATCACCCAACTTGTGAATGGTCTCTTTGACTCTGCACGAGAAAACTCAGGCCAACATGATAGTGACGCCCTTAGACACGAACTTTTGGGGATCTACCAAGAACCCTCTTTCTCCCTCCTATATAAACGAGTTCACGCATCTATCGAATATGGGGCGTTGGGGGTACCTAAGGATGTTTTGGCTCGTGCAAATGGTTTGAAAGAGGATATCGGACGAAAACGCGCCTTCCTCAATTTTTGGATGGAAACTTATGACCTTTCTGCGCTTCGAGCCGCTGCGGAAACAGTAATAGGTCGAAGGATACCCGTTCCAAATCGACCGAGTAGACCCAGCAATTCCACAATTTCCGCTTCGCCAAGGGGAGACAGACAATTCCGTCGTACGATAGAGTCATTTTTGGAAACGTTTATTCTACGAAATGAAGATGTTGGCGTTGGTACTGCTGCTGGTATAAGTGGTGAGGATGCCGGTACGCCGCGTTGGTCTTACCGAAGAACTCTTTTGCGCAGTATTATGATAATTGTGCTCCTCGATAGGGCAAGGTCTAGTTCAGAAACTACATTGCCGCGATGTTTGTTTACTCCGTCGTCAAAGTATAAGTCATCAGCAGCTGTCCTCCAGGGGCTGGGGAACATGCTGCTTCCGTCTGTTGGCGACATTATCCGGCCACTAAGTCACCTTGACTGCCAGGTAGTCTACAAACAACACCCTCTACAAGAATACGATTATCGCATTAATAATCTTGCTGTGGATCTTCGAGATGGCATACTTCTTACGAGGTTAGTAGAGCTACTTCTATACCCGTCTGCATCGGCTCTACTCTCCCAGCAACGTGACCTTGATGCCACGAGTACACTTACCATGCCAACTGGGGAAGTTATATCTCTATTAGAAGGAGAAGAAGACTGGATACTTTCTCAGCATTTAAGGCTGCCCTGCATTGGTCGGGCGACGAAACTATTCAACGTGCAAATCGCACTAAGCGCTCTATCAGGCCTTCAGGGCATTGGTATCATAGTCAAAGATATCCGTGCGGAGGATATCGTTGATGGATACCGAGAAAAAACCATAGCGCTGCTCTGGGGCCTTGTTGGGAAATGGGGGCTGTCTGGTTTGGTGGACTGGGACGATGTTAGAAAAGAAATTCGACGCCTGGAAAAAAAGAAAGAAGCAACTTGGGAAAGTAGCCGAGGTGGACACGAATTTGGAGATCGTGATGAAGAACTAGAAGAAGAAGAAGAAGAAGAAGAAGATTTTGATGCAGGTTATGAGAGGTATTCGTTCCTTCTCAAGAGATGGGCATCGTGTGTTGCACGACTTAGGGGTATTCGACTCGATAACTTAACAACGAGCTTTGCTGACGGGCGCATTTTCGCGATCATCGTCGATGAGTACGAAAGCTTTATTGTTGGGGAGGAGAAGAGATTAAGCTGCTCAACTAGTTTGGACATGAGACTTCGGTCTTTGGGTTGTAGCAGTCAATTCGGTAAGCATGAAGCTCCTTCGTTTTATCATCTCCGAAAAAAGATATGAATAAGCTAATATATGTTTCGAAACCTCAGCCTCCCTTGTGGCTCCAGCACCTTCATCTCCCTCTTGCGCATCCTCATCTCACTTTTTTGATCGAGATTTCACCCTCGCAGCTCTCGCTTTTCTTTGCAGCAGGCTTCTACCCGCCTCAAAAAGGGTCCGGGCAGCAATTGTTCTACAGACAGCCTGGAGACGAACACTTGCCCAACGCCAACTTCAACAACGCCTCGTCGCTGCAAAGGTTGCAACGGAATGCATGGCGGTTGTTCAGGAGAGAAATAGGGTAATATGGGCAAAAGGGGTTATTATCCGCTGGTGGAGGCGTGTCAGGGATAACCGGACAAGGAATTTCCTCGCACGGAAAACTCGGGCTGTTGAGAAATATCCAGCAAGGAAATTAACAACAACCATAACACATCCTCATCACCCTAGAAACAAGACAGCGTCGAGAGGACGGAGGAGTGCCAAAGTTGCTTTCGCGGAGGATGTTGTCCTGGATGATGATCCTCGATATGGGCGGTTGGCGGAAGGGAATCTTCATCAACCTATAGAGTCTGATCTTTGGCTTGATCTTTGATCTGAAGCGGGACCGCCAAAGGCCCTTTTATCATTGTTACACTCGTTTTTTTATATATCTATACTTTTTCCTTTCTCTTTATAGCGCTAGCGAATATGGGGAGGGGCGTCTTGGGTGGTACGGTCGTTTTACCAAAGCGCGGGGGGTTTGGCTTTGCTTTCCTGCACACACATCACAATAACATTCAATCGTAAACACATACAGATTAGTATACCCTAGGAACAGCTTTACACATTTTAAATACCCCTTTTCAGGAGAGGAAATGGCTTTACATGCTCGATAATCTACCATGAGCACATTTCCCAATTGAAGGGGCTGCCCCACTCAAAAAGAACGGCCTCAACTTCATAGTATGACTCAACTGTTGACATGAGAATATTATTATACAAGCAGACTATACAGACTAGAGTGACAACAGTTTTTATTTCTTAGTTATCTTCAGCAATATTAGTTACAAGAGCAGAAGAAGAGAGATTGTATGTGTGATAAGTAGACTGATTATATGACTGTCTGTAGACTGACCGTGTGACCGTGTCTGAGACCAGGACCAAACTTTACAGTTGTCATGTTGCCTAAAAGCATTACTTCTGATCATGGTTTGTGTTCATCACATTGATCTCAAATCACATTATTTTAAATATTAAAGATTTCAGATTCACTTTTCAAATAAAAATCTAGTTCTGAATAAAGAATATATTTGAATTCTTAGTCATATTTTCATTCTGATTTCATTATTGAGAATAATATTAAATGAGATTATAAAATTACTTCTCACTTATATAATATCATAATATAGTACTCATTTATTGAAAATTTAATAGAGAGTATTATTAAATATCATTACTTTTCTAAATATAGATTATAATTTATATAATTTTAATTATAAAAAAAATATAAAATATAAAAAAAAAATAAAAAATAAAAAATAAAATAAAAACAGGAAAAAATCAGAATAAAAAAAAGAGAAAGAAAAAAAAAATAAAAGAAAAATAAACAAATAAAAAATAAAAATAAAAAAAATCAAGATCACAGAGCTGCAGTAGTTTTTATAATATTTATTATTAATTATATATTTCTCATAGTAAGAGTAATATGACTATAATAAGTTATTATCTTAATATTATCTAATAAATAATCAGTATATATCTGTATAAATATGAATATTTAGAAAATATACACTTAAAAAGTGTGATCAGAGTGAACTCTGCTATTACTTATATAATATTAAGAGTAGAATACTGAAATTAATAATTCTCTTTATTAATTTCACAGATAAGATATATAAAGATAATCTTAAAAAATATAAGATTCTCTGACTTCTAATAAAAATGAATCTTATAAAGAGACTCTATTTTCATAATATCAGAGACTGAGTATTATTAAAAAGTGTTACTTTTATATAATATATATACACTTACTGTAATAATTCACTCTCTATATATATAACTGAGAGTTACAGCTTTTTCACACTACACAGCTCTTTCTGAAATACTGATACTAGTTTACAACTCATACAGTCTCTCAGTTCAGTATACACTGTGTATATACAGTTCTGTATACTGAGACTGTATTAATTATTATAATCTGATGTGATACTTACTTTTCACAGATTATATTTTATTTAAGAGAAGAGAAAAAAGATATAACTATAATTTTATTAAAGAGAGATAAATAATTAGTAATATTAAATATAATTTAATTCTTCTATATTTAAAATTTGATTAGTTTATACTCTTTAATTTAAGAATTTCTAAGAGTGTTTTAATAGTTTTCATATCAGCTTGAATTTAGTAATGAATTGAAGAAGAAGAGAAAAGAGAGAAGAAAGAAATAAGAATAACTTATCTTTATAATATAAAAATAGAGAATTACTGTAATTATTCTCTCTAGTAATAAAGATCTGTTTTCTGCATGTATTTCTAATATAAATTATATAATAACTGTATATAAAGAATATTAACACTGTATATATTAAATGAAGATAATATTACTATATAATACTGTAGCTGCTTCTGTATATCTCTGAAAGCTGTTAATAGTTTCTTTATCTCTTTATATTTAATAAGTCAGTAATATATTTCAATGTACTTCTTCTTTTATCATCATTATTATTATTATTATTATTATTATTATTATCATTATTATTATCATTACTATTATTACTACTATTATCATTATTATTATTATCATTATTATTATCATTATCATCATCACTATTATTATTATTATTATATTATTTCTAGCTATCTCTTCTGTCTTTACTTCTCTTTAATACTTACTAAAATTAATTATATTATCTCTCTTCAAATATTCTGCAGTTCTGTGAATTATCAAGATGTGTAAGTGCTGTCACAGATTGAAGAGAGAGAAGAAGAAGATATTTAAGTAAGAGAAGACAGATTGTAAGATATATCATAATATCTTAAAGAGACTTTATAAAAGAGTAGAATAATAATGATTTTAAGTAACACTTCTGATAGATTTAGACTGAACTAAGTATAGAAATAATATGAATGACACTATCTGTGAGAGATTGAAGAAGAAGATAGTGAAAAGTCTTATACAGCAGTGATAAGATCAGAAGAAGTCTTAAGAATAATGTAAGTTCAAGATAAAGAGAGAGAGAGAGAAGAAGAGTATTACTATAAATAAATAGTAGTAGAAGAAGATTAAGAAGATATTAAAGTAAGAGATAAAGAAGTCAAAACTGATAAGTTTTTTAGTTATTAAAAGATAATAATTTTTAATAATACTTCTGTTCTCTAATTGATTAGCAGAAGCTGATAGAGAAGAAGAAAATTAAGATCTTATTCAGATCTCAAATATACTTTATAATTCAGAACATTGAGAAGACAGTTCTACTCTCTGAGTATGCTAATTTACTTACTACTGAGATGAAACCTGAGACAGCAGAGTAGAAAATGTGAGATTTTAAAATATAGATTAATCTGACTGAGAGAAAGCAGTAGAAACTCTTCTCTAAGAAGACAGTGAAGAGAGATTTTAAGATAATTATCATTTCAGATAAGAAGAAGAAGAAGAAGAAGAAGAAGAATAAGAAGTAAATTATAAAGAATAATAAGAAGAATAAGAAAGAGAAGAAGTAGAAAAAGTTTTTTTCTTTTTATATTAGTTAATTATAAGTTCATAATTATTAATAATTAAAATTGATTTTAAGTTTTTAAAAATTATTGTACAAGTTGTAATCAAGTCAGAAATAATATATATATATATATATATTTAACTATCATGATTTATAAATTACTGTAATGTATAAGTATCAACATTTTTTCAATATTGATATTTATAATATTAATATATTTTTAATAATATTGTCTGATAATATAATTTGATAATACTCTCTTTTATAATATTAATATATTTCAAGAAATATAATAGAGATTAATCAAGATTATTTATTTACTTTTATACATTGATAATATTCAATCTGAGTTAGTACTAAAATTATAACTAAGCTAAGAAATAAGATTATTTTCTCTTATATTAATTCTTCTTACACACATCAGTAATCAGTTATTGAAAATAAATTATTATCTTTCTTAAATTATTATTATATCTTCTGAATTCACTTCTTTCACTTCTTTCAATTCTATTAAAGATTCATAAACTCTTTAAGAAATCACTGTAAATTACAAAGTCTATGTTATTTACAATTTAATACAGAATACTCTCTTTTAATTATAATAAATAATTACTTTATTCTTCATATCTGATTTCAGGTCATGAAATTTATGAAAAACTTAACACAAATATTGAGATGAACTCATTCAACCGCTTCACCACGAACTCGCTCGATTTTTCGAATAGGAACCCGCCGATAGATTCATTGAAAAGCCCTCGATCATATGAGCATTTTGACCCCATCGCCGACCGCATACCCCGTGTGGTGGTGGAGTTATCCAGCCAAATGTGAACCAGATGTTGTCTGAAACTTCTGTGTGGGATTATCCCTCATTCTCCTCTATCACACCACAACCCTGGGCCAAATTGCCATATAAATTGTAAGGTGAAGAGACCTAGCCATATGCATCAATCTTCTTGATTTTGAAAGATCTCTGATCTGTAGTTATGAAGACATCTGAGAAGTGATCTCTGTAAAAACCCTGTTCATCTTTGATGTTTCAAAACATCAATGCTAAGTCTCACCCTTGTATCGCCCTTTCTAATCTGGCTCATTTCTGGCAGAAAAATACAAAAAGATATCTCAGTAATAATATTAAGTATATAATCAATAATCACTTCTGAAGTACAATCTCTGTGATCTGTCTTCAGTGTATCTAGACATCAATATCAAGTCTCACTCTTATATCACCTCTCTCAATCTGGCTCATCTCTGACAGAAAAGTATAAAAAGATATCTCAGTAACTGTATTTAATATATAATCAGCAGACACAACAACTATAAAATCAGTATATCTTAAGATCTGACTGAGTCTTTAATCTCTGCACAGTGAGATATATTAAATCTAGTTTTAATATCTCAATATTTAATAGATTCTGTAAGAGATTGAGAACAGCAATACTAGATTTCTATTGAATTTGAGAATTAACTCTATATTAATATAATCATTGACAAAGTCTTCTATTTTAAGATATAAATAATCAGTTCCTCTACATCTCACTGATAATATTTATATTATTATATAGAAACAGACTTATATTCTCTATAATATCAAGACTCTGAAGAGAGAAAGTCTTGATAAAGAGTATATAGTAGTACATGTCTTAGCAGTTTCTATCTCATTCTTCTGCAGCAGTTAATGTAAAAAAAAAGATCTTAGAAATAGTTTTTTACTTCTCTTAAAAAAGTAAGATATTTTTCTCTAAGTTTTATATAATATTCTTACAAAGAATTAAAAACAGAGCTGTTTTCTATCATAATTTCATATTCTTTTAAGTAAGAATTACTTTTTCAGTAACTGAAGAGCTTTCATTAATACTTAATTCTTTTTTATACTCTTTATTAACTGATTTGAGTTGCACACTTGTTATGTCAGAAGAATTGAATAATTTAGAATAAAATTGAATAGTTTTAATCAATTTCTCTACAAAAAATTGATTTATTTTTTATCAGTTTTTCTCTCAAAAACTGTCATATTATCTGATTTATTATTAATTAATATCATACTTTTTCTCACTGTATCTTAAGAAAGAGATTATAAAGATTTTATTAATTTATCTTAAAAATCAATTTTAGTTTATTAGATTCTCTTTAAAAATCTAATCTAGTTACTGAACTAGTGTGAAAAAAAATTAGATATTTTACATATAAAAGTCTTTTATTCTTCTTTTGAAACAGTCTAATCAACTTTTCAATTGAAAACAGACTTAGAAATCTCTTAATTAAAACAGTCTGATCAACTTTTCAAAAGATTTTAATATATATCTCAATTGAAACAGTCTGATCAACTTTTCATTAAGTGAGAATAATGAGTTTAAAAATACACTTAGTTGATGTGAAAAAAGATGCTTTCTTAAATACTATTTCTGAGATTGAAATTCTGAAGAGAAGAAAGAAAGAAGAAAAAGAAAAATAACAAGTTCTTGAAATACAGAAACTTGAAAAAGTAAGTAAGATTCTTGAAAAGCAGTGTCTGAGTGAGATAAATAAAGAAGTTCTGTTAATTCTTTATACTCAGACTAGATAACTACAGAAGATAATCAAGTTCAAACTTAGAATTTCAAACACAGTTTAAAAAATATTGAAAATTCTTAGTATAATCACTGACTTCTTATCTTACTCTTCTTTCTTCTTTTCTACTTCTTCTTCTTCTTTGAATTAGAAGAAAATATATGCTCCAGCAGCTGAATCTGCTATCTCTAAATCTGTTATCTCAAAATATGCTCAAAATTCTGAGAAAACTGAGAAGAATAATACTCATACTTCTATTGATAGAAAAGTGAAGAAAAAAATATAAAAGAAGAAAAACTTTCAAATCTTCAGAAATAGAAGACTTATTCTCAAAGTCTTAAATCAGGATATTTTATAAAGAAATAAACTAAACTCAAATCTTATTTTCAGAATCAGAAATGAAATTAATCAGCAGTTCTTTTCTCAGTTAATAACTGATATTAAAGTTTAAAAATCAGTTATAGCTTCAATTGAGTTATTCTTTTTTAAAAACTCTATCATTCTGACTATAATGTCTGAATTCAGTGCAGAATTTCTTATTCAGAATGAGAATCTCTGAAAATCAGCAGTAGAATCTTTATTAGACACAATAATTCTATCTAAGAGAGATGAAAAGTGAAGTAAATTCATTCTTTATAATATTTCAGTTGAAATTTTTGACTGTGAAGAAGAAATACTACTTCTTAAAAATAAATTAGAAGAATATAACTCTATTCAACTGAGAAAAGAGCCTGTATAACTAAATTCAATTAAGTTTAGATAAAGCAGAAGAAATGTCTCTGTTCTAGTATATATAAAGACACCTGAACAGTCAAAGATCTCTGAAGTAAGAGTAGCAGATTTGAAAATGAGAGTTCATGAATACAAAGACTCAAGAATGAATCTCAAAGCTCAAACATAGTGTTCAAACTGTCAGAGATATGAATACTTTGCAATCTCCTGTTTCAGAGACTCAAAATATGCATTCTATATCAGAGATTATAAAACTAGTGAGCATAAATATGAAACATGCTCAAAAAGAGATGAAATATATTAACATACTCTGCTTAAATGCTCTAATTGTAAAGAAAAACATGCATCTAGCTCAAAATAATGTATGTTTACTTTAAGAACTCAAAAGAACTGAAGAAAAGATGAAGCTCAAAACAAATCTAGAACTGAAGAGAATAGTTAAGTCAGTAAACTCATAACTGCAAGCTTAAAAAGAAGAAACTCTTAACTATCTAAATCTTTAAACTTCAATTCTTCAGCTAAATGTAAACAGAATTTGAATTCTCAAACTTCTGTTAAGATTAGAGAATTAAGAAATAACTCTGATAATAAACTAGATATAATATAAGTAGTTGAGATTTCTACTTTTCAGAATAGTTATAATTTACTATTTAATAATAGTGATTAGATTCTACTCTACTCTCTTTTAGTATGAATATACAACAAAAATAATAAAAAAAGTTTAAAAACTCTTCAAAAATCACATTTATTTAAAATAATATGAATAGAAACTCAAATTGCATTTATTCTTATCTTCAAATTGTATTTGAATAAAAAGTTGATTTTATACTGCTTCAGAAGCTGAATTTTGATACTGAGTAAAAATATGTCATTTCTTATTCAAGCTATTACTGCTTTTTATCTCAAAAGTATGAGATAAAGTCAAGAGTAGTGATCTATGAAAGAAAGAGATCAAGATATTAATTTAATCTAAGATTTAATATCATATCTGATTCTGATATTCTGATGAGTGATATTATAGATAAAGAGAATAAGTTTAATACTATACAGCTTATAAATATCTATAATGAAAAGTTATTGAAGAAAAATAATAATATCTGAATAATTAATAGAGAATTTCTGAACATAACTTTATTAAGAAACTCTATAATTGTAGAAGATTTCAATGCACATCATCTCTGATGAAATTCAGAATATAAAAGAGCAGTAAGAGCTGATAATCTGATTAAATAAATCTTTGAGTATTTAATAGATTTAGTTAACAAGTCTGATCAACAAACATTCTTTAGAAAAGATATGAAACAGAAATCTATTATAGATCTAATCTTCATATTATAAAATTCAATAGAAAAAAGACTTGTAAACTGATTTATTAATTTAAATGAGACATCAGAATCAGATCATGAGATTATTCAATTTAATATTAAACTGAGAAAGAACTAAATGAGTGAAAACTCTCTTCTCTTTAATCAGTTTAACTTTGAAAAAGCTGACTGAAAGACAGTTAAAGAAAGTATAAAACTGTTAAAATCTGAAAGATAGAGTGAGCTGTATTGAAATCCTGATCAAGATATCTCAAATGAAATGCTTAAGAATAGAGTGAAGCTTATTACATCTATTATTCTAGTAAGTGTTAAAGATAATATTTCAAAGAGAAAGTCTTCTAAGTATTTAAAATCTTGATGAAATGAGAATATTATATCTAAAAGAAAATAATTGACTACTGCTAGAAGAGATTGAAAGAATAATATAATTTCTAATAAAAAGTTCAAAGCTGTCAGAAATGAATATTTTTCAGATATTAAAAAAGCTAAAACAGACTGCTGAAATAAAGTTTCTTGAAGAAGTATAAGAAAAAGAAGTTTTTAAAGCTTTTAACTATACTAAAACAAGAAGTGTAGTAAAACTTTCAATCTTAGAATATGAGTTTCAGAATGAATTATATACAGCAAACTCTTTTAAGAAAAAATGTTAAGCTTTTATAAGAACTCTCTTTCAAAACTCATCAGATTCAGATTCAGAGAAAGAGAATATATCACTTCTTAACTATATTGATAAAAATGACTGGGAATGATCTGATCTTACTCAAGATAAATTAGAGTTAGCTATTTTCTCAAGTTCAGTTAAGACTGCTGCAGAGCCTGATTTAATTAATCACTTAATTATTCAAAATATATACTCCTACTTAAAGAATGAATATTTTGAGCTCTTTTTCAATCTCTTGAAAAATAAATATTATTCTAAATACTGAAGAGAAGTCACTGAAGTAATTCTTATAAAATCTAATAAAAAAACCTTAATTCTTAAGTTATATAGAGTAATATCTCTATTGAACTGCTTAGAAAAGGTTTTAGAAAAGATAATAGCTACTCAACTCTCTTTTATAAGCTCTATCAGTAATTCTCTTTTATTCAGTGAATAAATAAGAGATAGAAAACAGTGTTCTGTAATTGATACTGTTCTCTCAGTTATTCATAATATTTAAATAGTAAAGTATGAAGATCTGATCTCAACTGCAGTTTTTATTGATATAAAAGAAGCATTTAATCATATTTCAAAGTTAAAGTTAATTCAGACATTGAAGATGTTAAAACTGCTACTTTCTCTAATAAAATAAGTTAACTGTTTTATATCTAAAAGAATTATACAACTTTTCTTTAATGAAATGAAACAAGATAAGACTGAGATAAAAATAGAAGTATTATAAGAATCTTCAATCTCATCTATTTTATTTGCAATATACACTGTATATCTATTCAAAAATAGAAATATAAGAATAGTACAATCTCTGAGTTATATGAATAATATTGATCTAGTCTACAGCTTAAAAACTATTAAAGAGAATTAAAAGTGATTGAAAGAAGCTGTAAAGAAAATCTTTGTTAGAGCAGATATTAATCAAATTAATTTAATATGAATAAAACTGAGTTAATTCATTTCTTTTCTAGATTTAATAAGAAAGAACTATCTCTAACTCTTTTTAAATAGAGAGATTAAACCCAGTGTAAATATTAAATAATTAGGAGTATGATTAAACTCTAAGTTGAATTTTAAATATCACATTCAACAAAGAACTATCAAGGCAGAAAGACTATTGAATAACATAATCAGACTATCAAATGCAGAGAGAGATCTATTCTTCCAGGCTATGAGACAGTTATATATAGTCTGTATTACATCAGTAGCTGATTATAAAGTTTAAGTTTGATGAAATAATCAAGAGAATTTCACTGAACTCTTTCAAAGTCTGTAAAACAGAGTCTTGAGAAGAATTCTGAGAGTATTCAAATCATCTTCTATTAAAGCAATGAAAATTGAAGCTTCAATTCCTTCTTTTACTATTAGATTTAAAAAGGCCTGTATGAACTATGCTCTGAGAGTTATAAAGATGAGCTTAAATTATATAATCAGAGAAAGAGTCTCTTCTTTATTTTCATTAATTAACTCTGAAAATGAACTGAATTGAAATAGATTTCTTGATTGAAATGAAAATAATTCTTCAAAGAAAATGTCTTCTCAACTGTACAGACTATACTCTCTGATTAAAAATCAATTTTCTTCTTTAAATATTGAAAAAGTTGATTATGAGAAATTATCTCTCTGAAGAGAAAAGCTTGAATCTCTTATAGACTTATAAATAAGTGAACTATTAAAAGAGAAAGAATATGAACAGTATTTAAAGAGAATTTCTACAATTAATATAAAAGACTCTATTCTGATTTATTCAGATGACTCAAAAAATGAGAATTTGAATAGATTAGACACAGACATTACTTATACTCAAGATAATATCAATTTTATCTTAGATTTCTGAAATCTAGACTGTGAATCTGAAGTCTTTGATACTGAACTATTTATAATAGTGAAAGCTTTTCAACTCATTGAAATAAAATCTTATAAAAGAGGAAATAGTTTGAAAGAGATATAAATATTCTCTGATAGTCAAGCTGCTTTAAAAAGACTTAAAAATAGTCAGATTTATAATAATCAAATGAATCTTAAACTGATCTTAAACTCTGTTTTAAAAATTCAAAAGAGAAGAATATCAAAGCTGATAATTCATCTGCACTGAGTTCCTGCTTATATAAATATTCATGACAATGAATTGACTGATTCAGCTGTAAAAAAGAGTGCAGAATTAAGCAGATCTGGTCAAAAAATTATGTCCTAGTCTTTTATAAAGAGAAAAATAAAAGAATCTTGTTTAGATAAGTGAAATGAAAGCTGATAGAAATAAAAGAAGAGTATACATTATTCAAGATTTGAAATAAAACCCAAGTGAAAATCTTGTTTAATTAAATGTAAAAAGAAAATATTCTCATCTATAATACAGCTGAAACTAGAACATGGCTATTTTAAATCTTATATACAAAGATTTAATGATAGATTTGACTCAATAGAATACTCATTCTGCAATGCAAATGAGAATCCTGAGTATATTATAATACACTGTGCATTATATAATAGTCTCAGAGCCAGATTGAAAGAGAAGTATAATCTAAATCAATTAAATATAAGATTCTTATTCTCAACTGAGACAGGAATTAAATACTTAATAGACTTTCTATCAGAAACTCAAGCAGCTACAAGAAAATGACTAAATTCAGAATTATCTGAATATGAAGAGAAGAAAATCAATCAGATATAGTCTGTTAAAACAGCTATATACTATCTTTTAATAATTTGTTTTATTACAGTCTCTCTTTACTTTATCTTTTTCTTTCAATTTCTTTCTATCTATCTATTTAATGTGTCTATCTTTAAGACTGTGTTCTCTTTTCCTTTGTCATGATATTGTCAAATAATTTCAAAGTATCAGAAGATGTTAAAACACTGCAATTTATAAACAGTTTTTGTATTCTGAGCTAGAACTTTCTGATTTTGCATATCTGAAATTGATGAATGTATAATAGTTAACTTTACAGATATAGGAAAAACCCTGAGAACTAAAAGTTCTCAGGTAGATGTTATAGTCTCTGACTGCATACATCTATAATTGAAGAATAATAATAATAATAATAATAATTGAGATGAACTATGAAATAATTATTAATAGATTGTATTATAGATTACTAAAGAGTTATCTCTCTACTACAATTACTGTAACTTTATTCAGAAATATTCATTATAAACTGATCATGACTCTGAAGAAATTTTCTGATATCTGAAGTTATCAGAATGTAGATAATAAAAGAAAAATAATCAGAAAATTACTACTGAGCTGATAAGTTACTCTATCAGATAATGATTTTTAATAATACTAACTTTTTAATTTGAAGAAAATTATATAAAAATGATTATATATTAGTACTCTGATTTCATAACTCTCATCTAATAACTTCTATGAATAATTACTTTATATATATATATCTCTGAATCTTTCTCTTCAATCAATTGAAAATTCTGAATTCTGAACACTTCTTCAAATACTTAATTCAAATCTTCATATTTCATATTGATTCTGTCTTCAGTTCAATCTCAAGATACACTATAAAGTTAATATATAATATCTAGAATCAGAGTTGAAGAATCATTGAAGAGTGTCTCTCATAGTGAATATATAAACTAGTATAAACAATCTTACATTTATAAGAGTTATATATTATTATATTGATAAGAACTGAACTTATTAAGAGATATTAATTGAATTTGAATCATTGATCAGTAGTTATACTGGAAATTATATAACAGAGATATTAATGACTATAATTAAAAATAACTATTAAGATATTAGTCTCAGTCTTCTTATAATTATAACTGACAATGCTGTGAATAACTATACTATAGTAAAGAGCTTGAAGCAAAAATTGACTTTGCATTTCTAAAATAATAAATAAGATCATATTCTCTGTATTACTTATATGATTTAACTTATAATATAAACACTAATAAAGAATCTTAACATTGAGATAAAGAATAATGAGATAACTGATTCTTGAAATGAGAATGAGATGAAAGTAATTACTTAAGTAACTTTTACATTTACTTTATAAAAGATAATATTTTTTAATAACACTTTTTAATATTACTTTTTAATAATACTTTTTAATAATACTACTGTTAATTTTGAATAGATTGACTAATAATTTAAATATCATAGATTTAAAATATTGTTAATATGATTTGTATCTCTTCTAAATAATAATAGTAATTCTATAATATTCAATAAATAAACAAATCAGTCATATTATTGAATATAATATAGAATATTAAAACACAGTGAAGTTTAATTTATAAGATAACTATTCAGACTTTTTAATTGTATCAGATGATTAATTATTGAGTGCAATAC
Source organism: Blastomyces gilchristii SLH14081 (assembly GCF_000003855.2). Taxonomy (NCBI): domain Eukaryota; kingdom Fungi; phylum Ascomycota; class Eurotiomycetes; order Onygenales; family Ajellomycetaceae; genus Blastomyces; species Blastomyces gilchristii. The sequence goes on along the minus strand of NW_003101648.1, from coordinate 149,639 downwards.
TCTGATTGAGAAAAGATTCAGATATTAAAACTTTCTAATATAAAGTGAACTTAGTTAAAATATGTGATTGATTTACTGTTTTAGTTTTATAAGATAATGAAGACAGTCTTAATCACTTATACATTAATACTACAGTTAGTCTGATGAGTGTATAATAGTTTATTTACTCATCTTAAGAAGTAGTTAAATTACTTAAAAAGAAATTCAGTCTGAGATAATACTATAGTGCAGACTATTATTACTATAAGTAATAAACTAGTATATTACTACAGTAAAACTGAATAATCTTTTACAGAGTACTATACTGTAGCAGCTCTACTAGAATTCTCTCATTGAGTTAATATCTACACTTCTCAAGATTGAACAGAGAAAAAATGAGACTTATATATTAAATTAGTCTGAGACTAATATAATATCAACTATCAGAGATTTAAACAAGTAGATATTCAAGATATAAAGACAGTGAAATACAATTCTCTAGTAAATAACAATCTTTGATAATACTTTATATTACATAGAACTATAATACTAACTTTGAAACAGAACTTGTATACATTGATTATAACTGAAAATCAGATAAAATTACATGCTTGTAAAACTGAATTTGACTGCTATCTTCAAGATAATTTGATGAATTTATATGTTAAATCAATTCTAGAGTTATGAAAAATTGTTAAGAGTATATATTCAACTGTTACACTAATGATGTGTGATATTCTAATAATTTCATTGACAGAGATGAGAATGAAGTGAAAGTTCAACTCAAGTTAAGATATTTATCACTATCATTGAGAACAATTACAAGAAGAAACAATTAAGAAACTCATGATTATAAAACATAGAATTATCAGACAGTTTAATACCTCTGATTACAGTATATCAGAGAAGTGTAGTTTTCATAAGAAAGTGAAGAATAAACTTGTACAAGAATGTATTTAGTTGTTTTATAAGCATTATCAATAATTATTATCAAATTCTGATTATATAAGTAATCACTGAATAAACTGAATGAGACTGATTTTAATCTTCAGTCTCAGTTTCATTCTGATTTTGAAAGAATAATTATCTTTCACAGTTTATTCTGAGAAATTACTCTTATTTCACTGTTCTTGAATTAAATCTGGTCATTTTTCACATTATTTCTCTTAGAAATGATTCATTTTCAGATTTTTTTGAGACTTGATTCTGGTGAGACTCACGCCAAGAAATGTATGAGATCAGATCAAATGAGATCAAATGTGAAATTCATGGTCTCACCGGCCAGTCTAACTGTCTGAGACTAGAATCAAACTTTATAGTTATCACATTGTCTAAAGACATTACTTTTGATCACAGTTTGTATTTATCACATTAATCTTAAATCATTTTATTTCAAATATTGAAGATTTCAGACTCACTTTTCAAATAAAAATTTAGTCTTAAATAAAGAAAATATTCGAATTTTTAATCTCATTTTCATTTTAATCTCATTATTAAAAGTGATATTAAATAAAACTATGAAAATTATTTCTTATTTATATTATATTATAATATAATGTAATTTATTATTTAATGAAATAAATTATTTAACAGAATACTTTTTTATCTTAATTAACTTTAGTTATTAAATTATTTAATATATTTATAAAATACAAAATAAAGTTTCCTATTAAGAAAAAAAACTTCTTTTAATTATTAATATTTATAAAAATTAAGCAAAATTTCTAGTCTGCAAACTACTGTTTAAAAATTAGACTGATTAGTATAACTATAAATTTTATATTTAATCTTTATTTAATCTGATTTTATATTGAGTGTAGAACTTTACTTGCATTAAGATGTAGAGTGTGCTAGCTAGCTATCTAGTAGATGAGTGAGTGAATCTATAGTCATGTGACCTGCTGTAAGGCCGGCGGCTGAGTAGGCATGTCAACACTCTCTCTGAACTGCCACGCAGGGCAGTGTCTTTGAGTACTCATTTTTACATACAAAATAAGCATGCAATTAAGTCTCTAAGAATGATCACTATCACTGTAAAACAGGATTATTAACATGACAAAATTAGCAGTATTAAGCTTGTCAATACAGGCTGTTATAACAGTCTCAGAGCAGAGAAAACTAGTTAAATTCAGGTCATATATTTAAGGCCTTTTTCTATCCTTCAATCCTTGTTCATATTCATCATATGTAGAATGTTTGTGTGCAATTCATGAGTGAGAGTTTTAATAAGTATATCTACAATCATTCTGTGCGTGTCAACTCACTCAAGAGCAATTATATCATGAGTGATTGAGTTCTGAACATGATAATAGTGAATATTAATATAATGCATGTTTCAGATGACTTTCTTATCATTGATAACAGTGAGAGTATCTGTATTATCAGTCTAGTAAGAAACTGTCATATCTTTAGAGATAAAGCTCAATTCAATAAGTAGATCTCATAAGTGAATAATAATCTTGATTGTCTCACTACAGATAATATACTCTGCTTCAGTTATAGATAGAGTAACAACTGACTATTTTATAAATCTTCACACTATAGAGTCTCTTACAAGCATGATTATCATATTCAATATTAATTTATAATTATTAATATCACCAGCTCAGTCACTATCTATATATAGTTCAATCTCAATATCTTCATTATCACTTAACTTATAGTAAATGATGAGATTCTTGATTTCTTTTAGATATTGAAGTAGATGTTTGATGTTCTGTCAGTAAGAGATTATTAACTTTGAGTTTTATCTTACTAATTTAGCAATTATAAATATAATATCAGAATAGATGTAGAATACTAGATATTATATACTGCTTATTATCTCATAATATTTAGTCTTCTCAAATAATGTGAGATGCTCTTTATGATTGAAATTCACTTTTATTAATATGTGAGCAGAATTGCTATCTGACAAGCTGTAGACATTTAGTATATAGTCAATGTATGATTTCTAGCTTAATTTGATATCACTTATATTCATATTCATCTTTATATCAAGATAGTGATATATGAGGTCAAGACATTTAATATTGAATTCTTGTCTAATCTTTTGAGTAAATTCTTGAAGAGAATTCTCACTTGAGTCAATCAATTTAATATTATCAATATAGATTGATAAGTATGTCTCTTTTTCTTAATAAAATCAGAGATCTTTATCTTATTTACTCTTTTGAAATTCTAGATGAATGAGCAGATTCTCTAAGATATTAAATCAGAGCTACAGAGCTTGCGTGAGCCTGTAGAGAAATTAAATAAGTAGACAGACTTTGATTATATCATTCTTGAAGCTCTTGAGTTGAATTATATAGACTCTTTGAAATTCTAATATAAGAGAATTAAGAAATGCTGTAATGAAGTCAATTTGATGAATCTTTCACTTCTTAATTACAGTAACTGTAAAGAGAGTGTGTATTGTATCTACAGTAACAACAGAAGTGTAGGTTTTATCATAGTTAATATCTTTATACTGACAGAATCCCTGAACTATTCAATGAGCTTTGAAGCTTGTAATCTTTTCATTCTCATCTGTTTTTAACCTATACATTTAACAGCTCTCAAGGACAAGTGTCTTGAGGTCAGAGTGTTTGATAATTTTAAAGATATTATAAGTATGAATACTACTGATCTTCTTCTTCATTACTTTTATTCATTTCTCTTGCTAAGAGCTGTCAATCACTTACTCATAGATTTGAGATACTGAAGTGTTACTCACAGATTGAGAGTCTTTTAATTTGACTTTGAAGATGAAGATTTTGAAACCTTTGTAGAGATAAAACTTAACATTAAAGAGAACAGCTGTAGTAATAAATATTGTAAGATTAGTAATGAGCTTCTGAGAGCTTTCATTAGACTTAGTAAATTCCTTGGGTTTATTTTTACTGCTTAGTGAACACTCATGTTTTCTTAATGAGAGTGTAGATAAGAAGCTGTCAGAGTTCTCAGTCACTTTTGAAGTTTTACAGCCTCTCTTATATCTCACAACAGCTTGTGCAGAGAGAAGAGATGAATTCTTTAAAGAATTCTTAACTGAGGAAATATTTAATTAAAGGTTGGCATCAAACACCTAGATATTTTGATTTGAGATTTGAAGAGATTGAGCAGTTGTTTTGATCTGCTTCTTGTTCACAATAGAAAATATTTGACTTATATTTCAATCATTCTGAACAGGCTCAATTAAGTGTGTCAATGTTGCATTCGCATTGAATTCAACACTGCTTGAAATGACAACCTCTTTGTGAATGGGATCTCATAGCTGATGTAGCGGGCTGCGCCCGATCAATCATATAGACTATTCCGTTACACTTCACAGATTCCAACCGCTCCATTCTCGAATGCGTACACTCCGATTCTCAGCCATTCTCAATCACTGATCCTCAGCTGCTACAAACGCGTATAGATTCTTCCACCCCGAAGCCTCACTGTGTATATCACCACATATGTGTACAAATATTCACTTTGATTGCTGATTCTTGCACTTTCTCTTTCTTTTTCTTCTCTAACATTTTTCTCTTTGTTATATAAGATCTATATATTATACTGATCTATTTAGTGTAGGCCTCTTACACTAGAAAAATGTTCATTATCTTCTTATTAGAAATGATTATTCATACATTATCTTCTTATTAGAAATAATTATTCATTGAGACATATCTGAATGTGTAATAATATGTAAGAAAGAGAAACAATCAGTTAAAACAGACACTGAGTTCTTAAATAGAAGCTTGCTTACCAGTCACTCTGACCCTGTAATAAGATCTTATAAAGAGAATGTCAGTGAAAGATCTGAGAGTTCTGACATTCAGATATATGAGATATTTATACAATTACACTTCTTCAAGATTTCACAGGTATTATACACTCAATGAATGACATGTCTAATGACAATATAAGAGAACTCTTGAATATAAGTATAGAAGTGATATCACAGTGACTCTGAGCAATATTGAAATTACAACAGTAACAGATAGCTGATATGCATGCAACTTAATAACTTCAATACAAAGAGATTCAACAATTAACTTAATAAAGAACTCATGTGATTTCAATATTTACAGAATTGAATATAAAAGCACTGAAAGAATACTTAGATACTTCTGTATATTTCAATACTTCTAATCTCACTCTCTACTCATCATGAAGAATAAAAATACTCATGAAACTGAGTGTAGATGAAGATGTCATCAGTTTATTAATCAATTAAGATTGATATATCAATGAATAATTAAAGAATCACATAAAACAGAAGTTTTATTCATGAATGAAAGCATATGAACCAGCATTGTAAATGCCTGATAACATCATCAAATATCTTAATATTCTGTTTCAAGATACTGCCATGCAACAAAAAGTGTTAGATTGATTATAGAGTATTTAACAGAGAAACACTTCTCTTACAACATTCATTTCTGACTTTGACATTAAAATCTTAGAAGCAGATGATCAATCTTGAGAGAATCAAATAAAGATTAGTATGCTTAAGAAGACATTAACTTTTAAACTCTTACAGACTTTTATAAGTGTAAACAAAGACTCAACTTATGAAGGCTTCTGCACACAGCTTCAGACATTGAATGATTGTCTTATCAAGCTCAAGAGTATACAGAACAGTGGTAAAAGATGTTACACTTCAGTCACTTATACACTTATGCTGAAGAGAAGTAACAGCAATAATACAGATGTCATGAACTGAATAGATTCAAATATCTATGCATAAGCAAGAGTTTTCACTATTTGAACAGACTTCTGAGTTTCTGAGATCACTCTTAAGAAAGTTGCTGATTGATATCAATGTGAAGTATGCATCAACTGTAACTGATTGAGACACATTGCTTTCAACTACTAATTGACCTATGTGTCTTCTCACTCAAGAGAAAGATTGATGTCTTCTTACTCAAAGAATGAATCAGTGTCTGTCCACATCAATCACATTGCATTAAAAGAAGATTCAGAAGATAACTATAAGAATACTCTGATAAAACAGAGAAAAGATTAGCTTCTGTTCAAATTTGCAAACAGAAGCTTGAAGAGATTGAATGACAATGATTTGAAGAGAAAATGATAATGAATGAAATTCTTGTATCTACTGTGATTAATAACATGTATAATATGAAAGTCATGATAGACAGTGATCTATGTTACTATACAATGATTAAATCTTCAGTTATAAGATATCATAACCTTCAGTGTATTCTCTTATCAAAACCCTGACTTCTTGCAGAATTTAATGATTTAAAAGATGTTTGCATCTGTTACATAGTAAAACTAAACATAGATATTAAAGAATATTAGTGTGAAGATGCCTATGTATATGAAGTTGATAATCTTGATTATAATCTTATATTAGAACTTGTTTGACTATCTGAATAAGACATCTTATTGAATGCTTAAAACAGAAGCTTAATATTCTCTAACAATGATAGAGTCTATGAGAATGATATTCACAAGACTATGAATCTGACACAGATCTCTGTCAATGCCTATGAAATACTCAGTAAAAGAAGTTGCTGAAAGAATTATCAATAGTAGAATTATATATCAATCTATTCTATCAGTCTGACTAATATTAAAAAGGCTCTAGAAAAGTTATCCTGCATTACAACAACAGATTCTTGTATAAAACTCTCTTAATAATATCATGAATATTTAGATGTCTTCTGATAAGATAATAATGCTACAAATCTACCTCTCTTACAAGGTTCAGAAGTGAATCACAGTATCAAGTTAGAAAAGAAGAACAGTAAGAACTCTGAATCATCATGAGACTCTCTTTATAATATATTCTAAGATAAACTTCTTCTTCAAAAGACACTCAATGATCTGTTAAATAAAGAATTCATATATATTAGTAACTTTTTCACTGTAGCCTCTATTCTCTTTACAAAGAAATCAGATAAAGAACTTCAGTTCTGTGTGAATTATCAAGAATTGAACAGATTAATGAAGAAGAATTATTATTCTTTATCTCTTATCAATGAAACTCTAGCTTGCATTGAACAAGCTTAATAATTTATAAAGTTAGATATCATCACTGTGTTTTATAAGATCTGCATTACTGAAGAAGATAAGTAACTTATAGTATTTCAAACATGATATGATCTCTTTGAATGAGTAGTCACACTCTTTGAACTGACTAATGCTCTCAGTACATTTCAGAAGTATATTAACTGAGTACTCTGAGATTTTCTTGATGAATTTGTATCTGTATATCTTAATAACATTCTCATCTTCACTGATGAATTCAGGAAAGAATATCAAGAACATGTGTGAAAGATATTATAACAGCTACAGAAAGCAGAACTGCTGATAGACATAGATAAGTATAATTTTGAGATTAAAAGTACAAAATATCTAGACTTTATCATAGAAGCTGATAAGAGAATCTGAATAAATTCTGAGAAGATCTCTGCTATTCTTGAATGAGAGATTCTGTACACTGTGAAAGATATACAAAGCTTCATTGAATTTGCTAACTTCTATTAATGATTTATATGAAACTTCTCAGATATTGTCAGACTACTTACAGAACTCACTAAGAAGAACTCAGTATTTCAATGATCAGTGAATGCTGAAGCTGCATTTATACAGATAAAGAAGATATTCATCAACATCTCTCTGCTTATAATATTTAATTCTGATTATAAAACAGTTGTTGAAGCTGATTTCTCTGATTATATCACAGAAGAAGCTATATTACAATATAATGATGAAGATGTCTTATAATCATATGTCTTTATATCTAAGAAACTGAGTTCTGCTGAATGCAACTATGAGATCTATGATAAGAAACTTCTTACAATTATATACTGTCTAGAAGAATGAGACTCTGAACTTCAAAGTATCTCTGAATTTAAGATAATCACAGATTATAAGAATCTTAAGTACTTTATAACTATTTATAAACTTACTGAATAACAGATATAATGATCTGAGTTTTTAAACTACTTTCATTTTACAATATACTACTATTCTGACAGTCAGAACTTGATGACAGATGCCCTCTTATAATGAGAATAAGATATGTCATTCAATGTAACAGATACTCACTGAATGAATCAAGAGTATCAGCTCTTGAATCTGAAGATATTAGTTGATCAAGATAAAACAGTTCATAACATTATATATACTTCTCTGATTAGAACACTCTCTCTCTGAACTGCTATTGACACTGATACTAATACTAACACTGATATCTTGACTTCTTCTAAATCTACACTGAATAAATTATAGCATGTAACAGCTCAAACTGATAAACTTCTTTAAGCACTCACTGAAGCAGTATATCAAGAAGTATTTTGATTTCTCTCAGAACTACATATAAGAACTGATATCTCAGAATACTCAATCAATAATAATAACACTCTGCAGTTCTATAAATGATGTTGAGTCTCTCACTCTGAACTCTTACATACTTGAATAATACAAGAGATGTATGATTTGTATATAATCAGTCACTCAGGTTATAAATAATTATACTGAATGATCTCTTGAGAGTTCTGCTGATCTGAGATATTAAACAGTATCAGATATTTTATTTGAAACTGTAACTATTATTCTTCTATTATCTTGTAAAAGAACTGTAGAAAAGACCTACTGAAATCACTCAATATTTCTGATAGAATCTGATGAGATGTGATAATTAACTTTGTTATTAATCTCTCTGAGAGTAAGAATTGTAGAAACATTCTGATCATTATAAACTGATTGAGTAAGAGTGTAATATTGAAATCTTGTAATAAGATGAATACTGAATAAGTCACTGAAGCTTTTCTACAGAGCTTATTCTATCAGATATATGAATTACTGAGAATCATAATATTGAATCAGAGCTGTCAATTTGTGAGCACTCTCTGAATAAGAATCTATCAAGTTCTTAAGATTACATGCTATCTGTTAACTGTTTATCACTCTGAGACTAATGATGTATCAGAATAGATAATTCAGACTGTAAAGAATTATCTTCATAAGTTCTGTAATTATTTATAAGATGATTGATATGATCTACTTCTATATGCAGAGATTACTATCAATAAATAAGATACTATTTTAATAGATATAAGCCTGTTCTTTCTTATACATAATTATCATATAAAGATGTTGAATCTTCTAGAGATTACACAGTTCATACTGAATCTCTGCAGTCTGATTCAGATTACTGATAATATAGTAATAAAGCTCTGAGATGTCTGTGACTGAGCAGAGATCTTCATGATAACTGTGAAATAAAATCAAGAGAATTAAATCAATATTCACTGAGATTTCACTGAATAATATAAGATAGAAGACTTGATATGATTGAATCTTAAGAATATATAAATTACACATTTATCTTGTATACTGAATTACTGCTATATTAAGTATAAAGTGATAGAAGTTCTAGATAGTCATAACTACTGTCTTGACACATCATCAGAGATTCATGATATCTTTTATACAAGCTTACTCTGCTGTGCTGCTATTAATCTGTTCTCTTCTCAACTGACTTCTGACTGACAGTCATCAGGTATCATAGAAGAAGATAATGAGCTTGAGTGAGAGATTGAGAATATTCTCAATAAGAGATCTCATGATCACAGCTGATAATATCTTGTAAAATAAGTCAGTTATAATCAACTGATCTGAACTCTGAGTGTCACATTATTCAAAACAGCAGCTCTTGACTGATGAGAACTGCTTCTGAAAGAGAGGGACTAATGTAGCAGGCTGTACCTGATCAATCATATAGACTATTCTGTTACACTTCACAGATTTCAACTACTTCATTCTTGAATGCATACACTCTGATTCTCAGTCATTCTTGATCACTGATCCTCGGCCGCCACGAACGTGTATAGATTCTTCCATCTCAAAGCCTCATCACATATGCCATCACATACATGTAGAAATATCTACTTCAATCACTGATTCTTGTACTTTCTCTTTCTTTTCCTTCTCTAACATTTTTCTCTTTGTTATATAAGACCTATATATTATACCGATCTATTCGGCGTAGGCCTCTTACAGCTGATACATGTTGCCACTGTAGTATCTCATCAAGATCATCTTATTGCTGCGCGCCGCGAACTTGCTCTTATTCTTGTGAGTAGACTGGCCGCTGGGATCATGAATTTCACATTTGATCTCATTTGGTCTGATTCTATACATTTCTTGGCGTGAGTCCCACCAGGACCAAGCCTCAAAAAATCTGAAAATGGACCATTTCTGAGAGAAATGGTGTGAAAAATGACCAGATTTAATTCAAGAACAGTAAAATAGGAGTAATTTTCCAGAATAAACTGTGAAAGATAATCATTCTTTCAAAATCAGAATAAGACTGAAACTGAAGATTAAAATCAGTCTCATTCAGTTTATTCAGTAATTACTTATATAATCAGAATTTGGTAATAATTATTGATAACACTCATGAAATAACTAAATACATTCTTGTGCAAGTTTATTCTTCACTTTCTCATGAAAACTACACTTCTCTGATATACTGTGATCAGAGGTATTAAACTGTCTGATAATTTCATGTTTTACAATCATGAGTTTCTTGATTGTTTCTTCTTATAATTGTTCTCAGTGATAGTGATAAATATCTTGACTTGAGTTGAACTTTCACTTTATTCTCACCTCTGTCAATGAAATTGTCAGAATATCACACATCATCAGTGTAACAGTTGAATATATACTCTCAATAATTTTTCATAACTCTAGAATTGATTTGATGTGTAAATTCATCAGATCATCTTGAAGATAGTAATCAAATTCAGTTTTATAAGCATGTAGTTTTACCTGATTTTCAGTTGTAATCAATGTATGCAAGTCCTGTTTCAAAGTTAGTATTATAGTTCTATATAATATAAAGTATTATCAAAGATTGTTACTTACTAGAGAATTGTATTTCACTGTCTTCATATCTCAAATATCTGCTCATTCAAATCTCTGATAGTTGACATTGTAGTAGTCTCAGACTAATTTGATATATGAGTCTTATTCCTCCTCTGTTCAATCTTGAGAAGTGTAGATATTAACTTAATGAGAGAGATCTAGTAGAGCTGCTACAGTATAGTACTTTGTAAAAGATTGTTTCATTTTACTGTAATAATATATCAGTTTATTTCTTACAGTAATAATAGCCTGCACTATAGCATCATTTCAGACTGAATTTCTTTTTAAGTGATTCAACTGCTTCTCAAGATAAGTAAATAAACTGTTATACACTCATCAGACTGACTGCAGTATTGATGTATGAGTGATTAAGACTGTCTTTATTATCTTATAAAACTGAAACAGTAAATCAATCATATATTTCAACTGAGTTCACTTCATATCAGAAAGTTTCAATATCTGAATCTTTTTCTAATCAGAGTGTTGCACTCAATAATCAATTATCTGATGTAATTGAAGAGTCTGAACAGTTATATCATATATTGAACTTCACTATATTCTAACATTCTGTATTATATTCAGTGATGTGACTGATTTGTTTGTTTATTGAATATCACAAAATCATTATTATTATTTAGAAGAGATACAAATTGTATTAGCAATGTTTCAAATCTATAATATTTAAATTATTAGTCAATCTATTTAAAATTAACAGTAGTGTTATCAAAAAGCATTATCAAAAAGTAATATTAAAAAGTGTTATCAAAAAACATTATCTTTTGCAAAGTGAATGTAAAAGTTACTTGAGTAATCACTTTCATCTCATTCTCATCTCAAGAATCAGTCATCTCATTATTCTTTATCTTGATGTTAAGATTCTTTATCAGTGTTTGTATCATAAGTTGAATCACATGAGCAATGCAGAGAATATGACCTTGTTTATTATTTCAAAAATGCAAAGTCAATTTTTACTTCAAGCTCTTCATTATAGTGTAGTTATTCACAGCATTATCAGTTGTAATTATAAGAAGACTGAGACTAATATTTCAATAGTTATTTTTAATCACAGTTATTAATATCTCTGTTATATAATTCTCAGTATGACTACTGATCAATGATTCAAATTCAATTAATGTCTCTTGATAAGTTCAGTTCTCATCAATATAATAACATATAACTCTTATAAATGTAAGATTGTTTATACTAGTCTATACATTCACTGTGAGAGACACTCTTCAATAATTCTTCAACTCTGATTCTAGATGTTGTATATTAACTTTGTAGTATGTCTCAAGATTGAACTGAAGACAGAATTGATGTGAAATATGAAGATTTGAATTAAGCATTTGAAGAAGTGTTTGAAATTCAGAGTTTTCAATTAATTGAAGAGAAAGATTCAGAGATATATATATACAAAGTAATTATTCACAGAAGTTATTAAGTAAGAGTTGTGAAATCAGAGTACTGATACAGAATTGTTTTTACATAATTTTCTTCAAATTAGAAAGTGAGTATTATCAAAAATTGTTATCTGATAGAGTAACTTACCAGCTCAGTAGTAATTTTCTGATTATTTTTCTTTTATTGTCTACATTCTGATGACTTCAGATGTCAGGAAATTTCTTCAGAGTCATAACTAGTTCATAATAAATATTTCTGAATGAAGTTGCAGTGATTGTAGCAGAGAGATGACTCTTCAGTAATCTGTAATATAATCTGTTGATAATTATTTCATAGTTCATCTTAATATTTATGTTGAGTTTTCTATAAATTTCATGACCTGAAATCAGATATGAAGAATGAAGTGATTATTTATTATAATTGAAAGAGAGCATTCTGTATTAAATTGTAAATAACATAGACTTTGTGATTCACAGTGATTTCTTGAAGAGTTTATGAATCTTCAATAGAAGTAAAAGAAGTGAAAGAAGTGAATTCAGAAGATATGATAATAATTTGAGAAAGATGATAATTTATTTTCAATAACTGATCACTGATGTGTGTAAGAAGAATTAATATAAGTGAAAATAATCTTGTTTCTTAGCTTAGTTATAATTTTAGTACTAACTCAGATTGAATATCATTAATGTATAAAAGTAAATAAACAATCTTGATTAATCTCTATCATATTTCTTGAAATATATTAATATTGTGAAAGAGAGTGTTATCAAATTGTGTTATCAGATAATATCATTAAAAATATATTAATATTATGAATATCAATGTTGAAAAATTGTTGATACTTATATATTATAGTGATTTGTGAATCATGATAGTTAAATATATATATATATATATATATTATTCCTGACTTGATTACAACTTGTACAATAATTTTTGAAAACTCAAAATCAATTTTAATTATTAATAATTATGAACTTACAACTAATTAATATAAAAAGAAAAAAACTTTTTCTACTTCTTCTCTTTCTCATTCTTCTTATTATTCTTTATAATTCACTTCTTATTCTTCTTCTTCTTCTTCTTCTTCTTCTCATCTGAGATGATAATCATCTTAAAATCTCTCTTCACTATCTTCTCAGAGAAGGGTTTCTGCTGCTTTCTCTTAGCCAGATCAATCTGTATCTCAAAATCCTGCATTTTCTGATCTGCTGTCTCAGGTTCTATCTCAGTGATAAGCAGATTAGCATGCTCAGAGAGCAGAGCTGTCTTCTCAATATTCTGAATTAAGAAGTGCATTCAAGATCTGAACAAGGTCTCAATCCTCTTCTTCTCTGTCAGCTTCTGCTAATCAATTAGAGAACAGAAGTATTATTAAAAATCATTATCTCTTAATAAATAAAAAACTTATCAGTTTTGACTTCTTTATCTCTTATTTTAACATCTTCTCAATCTTCTTCTGCTGCTGCTTATTTGCAGTAATACTCTTCTTCTCTCTCTCTCTCTTTATCTTAGTCTTAAATCATTCTCAGAACTTCTTCTAATCTCACTACTGCTGTATGAGACTCTTCACTGTCTTCTTCTTCAATCTCTCATAGGCAGTGTTATCTGCATTATTTCTATACTTAGTTCAGTCTAAATCTATCAGAAGTATTACTTAAAATCATTATTATTCTACTCTCTTATAAAGCCTCTTCAAGGCCTTATAACATGTCTTATAATCTGTCTTTTCTCACTTGAACATCTTCTTCTTCTCTCTCTTCAATCTGTGACAGTGCTCATGCACCTTGATGGTCTGCAGAACCACAGAATATTTGAAGAGAGATAATATAATTGATTTCAGTGAGTATTGAAGAGAGATGAAGGCAGAAGAGATGATCAGAAATGATATAATAATGATAATAATAATGATGATAATGATGATGATGATGATAATAATAATGATAATAATGATAGTGATGATGATAATGATGATAATGATAATAATAATGATGATGAAAGAGAGAGTGCATTGAAATATATTACTGACTTATCAAATATAAAGAGACTCAAAGAAAATATTAACAGCTTTCAGCAATGTACAGAAACAGCTACAGTGTTGTATAGTAACATCATCTTCATTCAATACATGCACTGTTGATATTCTTTGTATACAGTTATTATATAATCTGTATCAGAGATACATGTAGAAAACAGATCTTTATTGCTAGAATAAATGATTACAGCAATTCTTTGTTTTCATATTATAAAGATAAGTTATTCTTATTTCTTTCTTCTCTCTTTTCTCTTCTTCAATCAATCACTAATTTCAAGCTGATATGAAAACTATTAAAACACTCTCAGAAACTCTCAAATTAAAGAGTATAGACTAATTAAATTTCAAATATAGAAGAAATCAAATTATCTTCTACAGATTCAATTACTCACTTTCTCTTAAATAAAACAGCAGTTGCATCTCTCTCTCTCCTTCATCAAATGAAACATGGCTCATGAAAAGCAAGTATCATGCCAGGCCATAATAATCAACATGGCCCCAGCATGCAGAGCTGTATATATGCAGCACATGCTGAACTGAGAGACTGTATGAGTTGCAAACTGACAGCAGCATCTCAGAGAGAGCCATGCAGTGTGAAAAAGCTGTAACTCTCAGTCACATGTACAGAGAGTGAATTACTGCAGTAAGTGTATATGCATTGAAGTAACACTTTTTAATAACACTTAGTCTCTAATATAATGAAAATAGAGTCTCTCTGTGAGATCTGTTTCTATCAGAAGTCAGAGAATTTTATATTTCTCAAGATCATCTTTACACACCTTGTCTGTGAAATTGATGAGAAGAATTATCAATTTCAGTATTCTGTTCTTGATGTTATTCAAGTGACAGCAGAGTTCACCCTGATCATACTTTTTAAGTGTATATTTTCTAATTATTCACATTTATATAGATATATACTGATTATTTGTTAGATAATATTAAGACAATGACTCATTATAACTGTGTTACTCTCACTGTGAGAGATACATGATTGATAATAAACATTGTAAAGACTCTGAGAAGTGAGTATTTTAAGAGTGCTGTGACTCTATGATCTTGATTTTTTTTTGTTTTTGTTTTTTATTTTTTTCTTTTTCTTTTCTTTTTTTTTTTTTTTTATTTTTCTTTCTCTTTCTATCTCTTTTTTTCTTTCTCTTCTCTTTTTCTTTCTCTTTTTTTTTTTTTTTTTTTTTTTTTTGTTGTGATTTTTTCTTGTTGTTTTGTTTTTTATTTTTTTATTATTTTTTATATTTTACATTTTTTTTTTTAATTAAAATGATATTAATTATAATCTGTGTTTAGAAAAGTAATGATATTTGATAACACTCTCTGTTAAATTTTCAACAAATGAGCACTATGTTATAATATTATGTAAGTGAGAAATGATTTCATAGTCTCATTTAATACCATTTTCAATAATGAGATCAGAATGAAAATGTGACTAAGAATTCAAACATATTCTTTATCTGAGACTAGATTTTTATTTGAAAAGTGAATCTGAAATCTTTAATATTTGAAATAACAGAATTTGAGATCAATGTAATGAACACAAATCATGATCAGAAGTAATGCTTTTAGGCAACATGACAACTGTAAAGTTTAATCCTGATCTCAGACACGGTCACACGGTCAGTCTACTTGTGAGAGCCTTTCTTGAGAATATAGCATGAAGAGTCAATCACCTGCAGAGCTTGCAGACACGAGTAAGGCTTATTCTCTCAGGTCTTAAACAGCATTATAAGAGAGATTCTATTCTTGAGAACTAGTTCTGAAAATAATTGAGCTCTTGTTAATGTTATATTTGACATCAAAGTTGCAGTGCAGACTTGCTTCACTCATAGTTCTATGAACAATTCTGCCTGAATTATTTGAGTTCTTGCCTTCATTATGATGTTCTGTATACCACACTCAGATACTCTATTCTAGTGAGAAGTGTAGAGTTCTGTAGATTCTCATACAATTCTAAACTTGATGAGAACTGTCTGTGTTTTCTGGTCACAGATTTCCTGTGCATCATCTGAACAGGCTGTAACTATCTTGATACTCATATTAGACAACTGCTGAAGATGGAAGTTAATAAAATCTGAGAGCTGGCTCTTGCTCTTGAGAAAATAGAAGATCTTGTAGCAAGTAGCATCATCAATCATAAGTAGCAGATATTTGAGACCTTGAATTAATGAAGGAAAATTGTCAATATTCTCAAACAACTCTTCTTCACTCACGAGGTTGAAGTGTAGTCTTTGGCCGTGAATTTCTGCTCTAGGCATGAGAACTTGTAATATCTTCTTACAGACTTTAATGAGCTTGCAGGTCTCATAAAATGAGAGCTCTGTGCCCTCTCTGATTTGAATACTCATTCTTGAGTTCTTGACAAGTTGAAGAATATTATCCACATTAAGATAGCCTAGTCTAACATGCCAGACAAATAAGGTGTCCTTGTAGATTGAGGTTATACATTTATCCATTATAGTCAGAGCTGCCTTCTTGATTTCATGAATAGAGAAGATATTCATGTCTGAGATTATTATATAGAAGTGTTCACTCATTTGATCAACTATCTCAAAACTCATGATAACATCTCATTCATCTCAAAGAGTTTGAATATTGAATTCATCAGCAATTAGCTGACTGAAACTGATAAGATTGTAACTAGTCTCAGTCATTCAACAGACAGCTTTAAGTTGCAGAACTTGATCATTCATTGAGATGATCAATTCACTCATCATCTCAGGAACTAACATCACTCTGTTGATGCCTTGAGCTGCTCTTACTTCTTCATTCTTCAGAATTCTTGTGAGGTGAAGATTATTATGATTATTAGTTATATGAAAACTGACTCCTGTGTTAAGATATCAGTTAAAATCTGTTATCATCACACTCAGGTTCTTAGCACTGCTAGGAAAATCAACAGTGGTTTCATTATTGTGAATAATCACTTAGCTATTTTTTCACTGAAGTCAGTTGTAAAAGGATTGAAACTTGTTCTTGAATTCTTGCTCTTGCTTATCTCAATTCTTGAAGCGGCATTTGACAACTTGATGATCTATTTTATTGCAGAACATGCACTTAGGGATGCCTGTGTAGTCACTGAAATTAGAATTTGAGAATCTGAAGAAATTGAGACTAGTTGAGTTTGAAGTATTTATAGAGTTCTTCTTGTTCTTTTTCTCATCATTCTTCTCATTCTTTTTATCATTCTTCTTATGATTCTTTTTATCGGCTCATAACATCTTGTTCCTCTTATTATCAGTCTTCATAAATATCTTATAACAGATCAAGTCATCGATCAGCTCATTCAGATTGATAATGAGAATTTCAGTCTTTGAATGATTCTGTCTTAGAGCCTTCAGTTGAGATTGAATATAGAATTGAATATATGTCTTAAGCCTGTCAATAAATTGCTGTGTAAGAAATGTATTAGATAGATTTCATTCATGTGAATTTATCTAATTGAGAGTTTGATGTCATACTTTCGTGTATTTGATGACATCTTTTTCATATTGATCAATGCTAATTGAGATGATTTTGATATATAGTTGTGTCTGTAGGTCTGCTCAGTGAAGTTGATACTCTAACTTCAGAGCATCTCAGAGAGTGAATACTCTATTCATTCTTGTTAAATTCTTATCATTTACTTACTCAAGTTTGAATTGAACTAGAGTCTGAGAGTCTGTCTTTAGGTTATTTCATATATATTCTCACATCTTGATCTTCTTATATCATCAAATCTTTGCTTCATCAGTGATGAAAGAAGGATTCAGTTTCTCTTCATAATTTCTTAAAATATTACTGACTTGAAGAAGAATAGCCTTAGCTAAGACTTCTCTACATCAAGTGTTATAATTTGAGGCTCTCATGAGCTTGTTGTTGAGCTTTAGATTCACATGACTGAATTCATCTTTGAAGTCCTGGAATGTGAACACAGTATTTGAGATTGAGATGCTTATTATTATTATTATTATTATTCTTCAATTATAGATGTATGCAGTCAGAGACTATGACATCTACCTGAGAACTTTTAGTTCTCAGGGTTTTTCCTATATCTGTAAAGTTAACTATTATACATTCATCAATTTCAGATATGCAAAATCAGAAAATTTCAGCTCAGAATATAAAAACTGTTTACAAATTGCAGTGTTTTAACATCTTCTGATACTTTGAAATCATTTGACAATATCATGACAAAGGAAAAGAGAACACAGTTTTAAAGATAGATATATTAAATAGATAGATAGAAAGGAATTGAAAGAAAAAGATAAAGTAAAGAGAGACTGTAACAAAACAAATTATTAAAAGATAGTATATAGCTGTTTTAACAGACTATATCTGATTGATTTTCTTCTCTTCATATTCAGATAATTCTGAATTTAGTCATTTTCTTGTAGCTGCTTGAGTTTCTGATAGAAAGTCTATTAAGTATTTAATTCCTGTCTCAGTTGAGAATAAGAATCTCATATTTAATTGATTTAGATTATACTTCTCTTTCAATCTGACTCTGAGACTGTTGTATAATGCACAGTGCATTACAATATACTCAGGATTTTCATTTACATTGCAGAATGAGCATTCTATTGAGTCAAATCTATCATCAAATCTTTGTATATAAGATTTCAAATAGTCATGTTCTAGTTTCAGCTGTATTATAGATGAGAATATTTTCTTTTTACATTTAATTGAACAAGATTTTCACTTGGGTTTTATTTCACATCTTGAATAATGTACACTCTTCTTTTATTTCTGCCAGCTTTCATTTCACTTGTCTAAACAAGATTCTTTTATTTTTCTCTTTATAAAAGATCAGGACATAATTTTTTGAATAGATCTGCTTAATTCTGCACTCTTTTTTACAGCTGAATCAGTCAATTCATTATCATGAATATTCATATGAGCAGGAACTCAGTGTAGATGAATTATTAGCTTTAATATTCTTCTCTTTTGAATTTTCAAAACAGAGTTTAAGATCAGTTCAAGATTCATTTAATCATTATAAATCTGACTATTTCTAAGTCTCTTTAAAGCAGCTTGACTATCAGAGAATATTCATATCTCTTTCAAACTATTTCCTCTTTTATAAGATTTTATTTTAATGAGTTTGAAAGCTTTCACTATTATAAATAGTTCAGCATCAAAGCCTTCAGATTCACAGTCTAAATTTCAGAAATCTGAGATAAAATTAATATTATCTTCAGAATAAGCAATACCTGTGCTTAATCTATTCAAATTCTCATTTTTTAAGTCATCTGAATAAATCAGAATAGAGTCTTTTATATTAATTATAGAAATTCTCTTCAAATGCTGTTCATATTCTTTCTCTTTTGATAGTTCACTTATTTATAAGTCTATAAGAGATTCAAGCTTTTCTCTTCAGAGAGATAACTTCTCATGATCAACTTTTTCAATATTTAAAGAAGAAAATTAATTTTTAATCAGAGAGTATAGTCTATACAGTTGAGAAGGCATTTTTTTTGAAGAATTATTTTTATTTCAATCAAGAAACCTATTTCAATTCAGTTCATTTTCAGAGTTAATTGATGAAAATGAAGAAGAGACTCTTTCTCTGATTATATGATTTGAGCTCATCTTTATAACTCTCAGAGCATAGTTCATACAGGCCTTTTCAAATCTAATAGTAGAAGAAGAAATTGAAGCTTCAATTTTCATTGCTTTAATAGAAGATGATTTGAAATGCTTTCAAGACTCTGTTTTACAGACTTTCAAAGAGTTCAGTGAAATTCTCTTGATTATTTCATTAAACTTGAACTTCATAATCAGCTACTGATGTAATACAGGCTATATATAACTGTCTCATAGCCTGAAAGAATAGACCTCTCTCTGTATTTGATAGTCTGATTATGTTATTCAATAGTCTTTCTGCCTTGACAGTTCTTTGTTGAATATGATATTTAAAATTCAACTTGGAGTTTAATCATACTTCTAATCATTTGATATTTACACTGGGTTTAATCTATCTATTTAAAAGAGTTAGAGATAGTTCTTTCTCATTGAATCTAGAAAAGAAATAAATTAACTCAGTTTTATTGTAGTTCGGAAGAACGTACGACCATCGGATAATAACGCGGCCGCTTCTGAACTTGCTTACAAATGTAAAGGGGCCATAGCGGCCACTAATTAATTTAGTGTATGATATATAAGAAGCCGGCGTACACCTGTAATCATACACTGACTGAAGCAACCTTTGAATCACATCTGATAGCATGTCTAAAAACTGGTGAGAAGTGCAGACTTCTTCAGAATGTGATAATTTCATCTACAAAGTAATTTATAGTTATCATGTCAGTGTGGTTCTAGAATATCTCAAAAGATAGCATATGAAGAGCAGTGAGTGAAAGAGTATCTGATTGATACTGCTTTGCTTGTAGAGGGAAAACTTCTCATTCAGATGAATGCCATGTATGATACATGAACAGATGAGATATGAGAAAGAGAATGAGAGCAGTGAACAGAATTCAAAGAAGTCTGCTTTCTACTCAAAAGAAGAATAAAAAGAGAAGAATGACTATCATCAGAGTTGTACAATGACAACAGAAATCATATAACAATATAGTGATATAATGATATAGTAATATAATAATAGCAATATAACAATAGACATTGTATGATCAATAAGAAATCACTAAAATGAATATCTTTTCTAGTTAATATGAATAACACTCTTCTCTGCTATCTGAACTGAAAGATATACAGAACCTCTCAGAGAATTTACTCAAAGCAGTAAGAAAAGTAGCTGAAACTGCTGAATCAGAATCAAAGCTCTGTACATGTATGAGAATTCTAAATGAGATCAAGGCCTTGCATATGCAGTGAGAGACTGAGGTGAAAGTCAAACAACAATTGATATTCACTGTGAATCAAGTATTTACTATGAAGAGCTTCACTGATGCAATTATCATTATTAATAAGAATAGAGAAAACCAGATCTTAGATCTGCAGTGAGAGATTGAATATTTACACAGATAGATAATTACACTGAATCTGAAGATTTCATCACAATTATTCATAATCTCTTCAGAAGTGTACATATCATCAGAGACTGCTGTGCAGAATGAGAATCTGAGTATGAAATATATCAAGCTGAGAGATCTGCTGAAGCCACTAAGCTTTAATAATAATTAAAAAAATAATACTGTAATCAGCTGACTAAATCAGATACAATTATATTATTGAATTGAATATAAACTTATAGACAGATAGTTAACAGAATTTTAACAAGTCTTAAGATCTACTGTATTTCTATATAAAAAAGTGAAGTCATTATAAATAACTGATAAAAAAATGAATCTTACAGACTCAGAGTAATATTCATTCTTATAAATATAAAATGAGTTTTTCAAATGAATCTTATATAACTTTGAGAAAGTGAATATATAAGATAAGTATTATGAATGCTTCACTGAGTGTAGATAAGTGAGTAATCTTATATTATACTTTACACACTTCAGCTTACACTATCTTACATTAAATGAAGAGCTTTTAACATCTTTCTGTTTACAGATCTTCATTCATGATCTTACACCTGAGTTGAGAGTAGAATGAAAATGCTTAATCTCACAGTCAGATATAATGAAGAAAGCATATAATATTCTCATTGTACAGAAATAAGTAAGTCAATTATAATAGACAATACTGCAATCAAGTATATCTCAGTGAAGAACAGATAATCAGACTTCTATAACACAAGTCACACACTCAGATGTGATAAATCTAGATTTAAATATCATTGCTAAAGCACTGAATTCTCTGAAAAAGAAATCCTCTGAGTGAAAATCTTGATATTGTAAGCATTGAGCTTGCTTCAACTACAGATGCTAAAATCATGATACAAAAGATTACACACAGTATACACAGTCAAGAGAAGCAAGAGAGTTAAAAAACTAGCAGAATCAGTGAGCTTGAAGACATTTACTGATATTCTATGAAAAGTCTTTGAAGTGAAAGAGATGTCTGCATTAGATAATTCTCTGAATCCTGTGAATATTAAGAGAAAGCAGACTTTCAAATGAGATGCAGATGAGAATGATGAAGCAGACACTTATCTCAATACCTTGAGACTTAAAATGTTAATGTATAAGAGACACTTGAGTAAGAATTAAGAGATGACTGTAAAAGTATTAACAGATACAGAAGCTTCTACATAATATATTGATAATTATATAATCTGAAGACTGAAAGAGATCTGTTAAGTACAGAATCTTCAATATATAAGATTATCTGATAACTGATATTTAATATCATCTGTAAGAGTAAGAGTTTTCTTACACTTCAGAGAATAATCTTGCTATATTTGAGTGTGAGAGCTGTAGAATGTAAAATACAATCTTATTCTCAGACTTAATTGATTTCAAAGATTCAATCTGCAGATTCAATGATGTACATATCATATGCAGTTAACTGATAGAAAGAAAACAGTTCATACAATTCTATCAACTGATATGAGAAGGATATTTCATATCTCTGATATAGAAGAATTAAATCTGCTTATGCATTAATAAGTAAAGAGAATAATTTATAAGACCTCATCTGAAAGCATTCTGTATGTCATACAGAATCTGAAAGTGAAGAAAACTAAGATAAAGAATATACAGAAGGACAAGTATATGAAGAAGCTTCTGAAGAAGTATGAAAAGATCTTTCAAACAGATCTTCTATCAGAATTGTCATCAGAATGAGAATTTATACATGAGATTGACATGAGAGATGTAAAATCAGTCATTCAGAATGTATACTCTCTGTTACAAACATATCTCAAAGAACAGAAGTGTCAGATCACAGACCTTCTAAAACATGGTCTTATACAATTCTCATCAAACATGTGAGGCTTTTCAGTTCTATTCATGAAAAAGACAGATAAGAAGTGATGAATATGTATTAATTATTAAGCACTTAACAAGCTTATGATTGAGAATAAATATTCATTGTCATGAATTCAACAACAGTTGAATACAGTTGAAAACATCTGATATCTATTAAAGATTGATTTTCTCTCAGAATATTGACAGATTCATGTAAATAAACTGTCAGTCCTGTGAACTATGATTAATATATAATGAAGAAAGTTCAAATTTCTGATAATGTTATTCAGTCTAATAAATGTATCTATCATCTTTCAAATAATAATGAATACAATTCTTCATAAACAGAATGAAATCTCATATCTCATATATCTCAATGACATTCTAGTCTTTTCAAACTTATATAATGAATATCTGAAGTATCTTAATAAAGTGCTTACAACTCTAGCAGAGTATAAGCTCTATATCAAAGTAATAAAGTATGTGTTTGAAATAAAAGAGTTGAAGTTTATAGAACATGTAGTGAGTGATGACTGTATATATCTCATTCTGAAGAAATTGAATGTTATAGTGAATTAGCTGCAGCTAAGAAATGTATACTATATATAACAGTTTCTTAAGTTAATCTCATATTATCACAGATTTATCAAGAATTTCATATGAATATCTGCATCACTCTCAGATCTCTTAAGAGAAACAGATAAGAATCTGTGAAAGAAGAAGTTTCATACAATTATCTGAAATGCTGTGTATGAAGAGACTTTTCTTACACTGAGAGAACATATAATAATATTCTCAGTGCTTATTTAATCAGATTATGATAAACCTTTCTATATCAAGATAAATGCATCTGAATGAGCTATTAGAGATGCTCTTCTACAGATGAATAAGAATAGCAAGCTACACTCAGTGATATACAATGATAGAAAACTATCAGACACTGAGCTCAATTATTCAGTGTATGAAAAGAAATTACTAGCAATCAAGCATATACTGATATTATGAGATAGATATATTGATAACAGACATACAACAATGATGATCATAAATTATGAAAGTCTCATCTATCTATAATTAATAATAAAACCTTTCAAATACTTAGCATGTTGAATCTCAGAGTTTCAAGTGTATAATCTTCATATTAAATACTGAAAGAGATCAGACACTGTGATATCTGATGTAATCAGTTGCAGACCTGATTTTATAAGTGAAGATTCTATGAATCAGATATAAGAAAAGTTCATATTAAATATGCTGAGAGAGTGCAAGGAATCAGAATGAGTGAATATAATAATCTCTTGCTTAGAGAACAGCAAGATATCAGATGATAAGCATCTTGTGAAAGTAGTAGAAGAAATGCTTCTGAACTTCAAGCTGAGGAAATTGAAAAATGATGTTATGCTTTATTATGATCTAGAATATGTGAAAGCTCTCTATTTAGAACATTTATTTAGATGTGACTTGATGACTTGTATGCACAAGGAATTCAGTCACTTAGAAAGCTCTGAACTTATAAGTGTACTTGAACTAAGAGTATACTGATCAAGCATGACTGAGAACATTCAGATATACACTCACAAGTGTCTGAATTATCAGATTGTGAAAGAATCTAAGAAAGGATTAGAACATGAGAAAGTACAATATCAGATGAAGTGTATAATACAACTGTTCAAACAATGAGAAGTGAATCTCATAGACATATTACTATAAACATCAAATGAAAATCAATGAATAATCACTGCTATTAATTATACTACTGACTGATCAGTCATGAAAGCAGTTTCAGAGGTGATAGAGAAGATAATAGTGAAGTTTCTATATAATGAGATCTATATCAACTATGAAATATCACATGAGATTCTGACTGATAACAGTGTGAATCTTGTAGAAGAAGTGATAAGACATTTTATAAGTCAGTTACAGACAAGATATTGTAGAACAATATCATATCATTCACAAATAAACAGAAATATGAAATACTTGAATGAAATCTTAGACAACATACTGATGAAATATCTAGTGAGCAAGTCTATGAGACTATGAAATAAATATCTCAGACAGATGTTATTGATCATGCAGATTTGACAGCATGCAGTCTTCAAGTATTCACCATTTTACCTGTTGTATGGATTGCATCCGCGCATCCCAGAGAATGCTTCAGAAAAGGTGGAAGAGAGAACAGCAATTGCAGACACAGTAGAAACAGTAGTTACAGATACAGCAGTAGCAGTTGTAGATACAACAGTTGCAGACACAGAATCAAGATTGAAAGAGATCAGTCACATATGTGCAAAAGCTAACAAGTTACTCCTGAAGTGAGTAATTCAATTGAAAAGAATACAAGACTCACTAGTTAAGAAATCAAGTCTTAAGATGAGAATGTGAGTTCTCATATATAATGAGAGTTCTGAGAAGTTTCAATCTAGATGATTTGAGTTATATAAAATACTCAAATCACATTCTCTGAGAACATATGCATTGAAAGAATCAGAGGAATGAGTCTTATATAACTTAATAAATGATTCATGACTTATGAAAGCAAAGATGCAAGACTTGAGTAAATTATAGTTATTCACAGCACTATTATCAGCATTGAAAAAGAAGAAGCTTATAATTGAAAAGTCTCACAAAGTAAGAGAAATCATAGACACTTACAAATCAGATGATCTCACTTATTCCAATCTTTTCACAATTATAAGAAAAGAATAAAAAGAAATGAAGAAATCAGATAAATATCACACTTTAATAAGTGATAAGACTGTAGCTGATCATATGATAATATGCTGCAGACAGTGAATATAACACAGCAAAGAGCAGTCTCAAAGTAACAGACTTATATATGAGTCAGATCACAGAAGAAAAAGAAATTCAGAGTTGAATTTGACTATTTATATCAGTTCAATTACAGAGACAACAGAGAATGAAGTATCTGAAACATTTATAAACATATAAGATCAAGTTATCTTAATCTCTGAGAACACTCAGAGATCAGATAAGATTAGTTTTAATAAGCTGTTTACTGTAGTGATCTGAGTAGGTGAAGAGAGATAGTATAATGTATGAGATAGAATTATAAAAGATGAAAGCCGCTGAACCTAGTCACTGAATACTGTATTATATAGAGATTATATAAGAGTAGTGACTAGCAGACAAAGAAAAAGTGTAAGAAAAGAAAAGAGATAATGAATTAATTATCAACTATAAGAGTCAGTTATAAAAGACAAATGTTATCATACATCTCATTCATTTTTATATATTACATATTTAATCTATTTCCAACACCACATCACTCAGAAAACATCAAAAATAAAAGAAATCTTAAAACTCAAGATCTATAAGGAATTTGAGAACTGCAAGCTGCTCTTATAATAATATCATATACATCTTTGATTTCTCTACTGCTCTGTATATGACATTAATGTCATTTATTGCAAGATTGACTGGAATATCAATATAGAAATGTGTATATGTATACATAGAAAAATTGAAGAAGAGTGCAGGACCTGCAGAATCAGAAGCCAGAATAGAAGAAGTAGAGACAGAAGAAACAGAAAAAGAAGAAGATACAGAACTGAATGAATGACAGCAGAAGTCATCTGAGACTGAACACTTATAACTCAGTGTGTGTACAATCTTTCTCATGAAAGAGAGAGAGAAAGTAATAGAAGAAGCTTAAGAGTGAAAGAAAGTAGTCTTAGCAGTATTATCATCTTTAATTAAAATGATCTCTGACACCAGAGTAACTAAGAACTATTGTTAGTATATAAAACTGTAAAAGCAGGAATAATAATTACTGAATAAACACTCACTGATCTTA
Source organism: Blastomyces gilchristii SLH14081 (assembly GCF_000003855.2). Lineage (NCBI taxonomy): Eukaryota > Fungi > Ascomycota > Eurotiomycetes > Onygenales > Ajellomycetaceae > Blastomyces > Blastomyces gilchristii. The sequence goes on along the minus strand of NW_003101648.1, from coordinate 122,728 downwards.
GAATTATACATGTAATTACAACACACATAAGACTTCTTAGAAAGAGAGAGAGAGACATGAGAGAATGCAGAAAGCAGAACACAGTATGTGAACAGCTTATTTTCATGATGACATCTCAGACAAGATATATAAGTCTCACATCTGTAAGTATAAAAGAGTATAACATCTGCATTCTCATTTCTGAAAACACAGATATCTTTTATCTGCATTATAAAGTTAAATAACAGATATCAGAGAATAGACTGATACAGATCTATCATTCTGAAGAAATTCATCAGAGTGAATATCTCTATAATATTGAACTTTACAGTTGTAAAAAGTTTCTTGATATCTGTGAATATCATAACTTTATATATAATAAAACTTATAATAATTTCTTCTAAGAACAGAAAAATCAGCATCAGAAAGAAAAGATGAAAAAGAAAAAGACTTACAATCTTGACACTGTTAAGAGAAGAGATGATTCTCTGATATAAATGAACAATTGTCTTATTACAAATATTTAAAATAAATATAATAATCAGTGTCTGCAGCTGAGCTTTAAATAGTTATATTATATACAGTCTTCATATAATAAATTGTTCTAGAGATCAGTAAGAACAGTGAGAGTGTATATACTGAGAAACATGATTTATTAAGTCTATATAATATCTTCTTGAAACAGGGAGAGCTGATAACAAAAGCAGAGACAACAGAATCAGAGAAAGCAGAGATAGTGAGAGCAGAAGAATCAGACACAGAGGCAGGAGTAGTGAGAGCAGGAGAATCAGACACAGAGACAGATGTAGAAGATTAGAGAGAGAGAGCAGCAGAGAAAGAAACAGAGAAGACAGGAAGAAATACAGAAGACTCAGTTACACATGACACAGACAATTTCTTCATTATTATGTTCTTCAAGTTCTTAATTAATGATTCAATATTGAGTTCACTATCATCAGTGAATGCAGATCTGTCAATATATAAAGATTCTATATGAATAAAAACAAACATATCAGCATCTGTGTTCATATAAAATCATGTCAGAAAACATGATCAGAAACCTGATATGAAGAAAAATAGTCAAGAATGTATAAGAAGATGAAGAAGATGTGTCATTCATAATAGTATATTCTGACAATTGTTAGAAGATAAACAAGTTCTGATCATATTTCACAATGTATCACACTTACTGCTAACAAACTGCTAAGTATGAGCACTATGAGAATGCTTGTTATAGAAATGAGAGGCTATTGCTAGAAATACATACAATGTGATAGATGAACAGATGAAAAGAGTTGAATAGAAGAAGAAGTAGAAATCTTGAATAAGATAGTAGTATTCAATGATGATGATGATGAAGAAGATGATTGAAGAATGAGAAAAGTTAGTGAATGAGTAGTGTAATATAGTGAAAGTTTCTTTGTGAGAATGTACACAGAACACTAGTCAAATCAGAGATAGATTACAAGATTGTGAACACTAGTGATGTGCTAATCTGCATGAAGCTAGAACAGATATCATGATCATGTGAGTGTGACTGAATCTGGTGAGAGAGGATGTGATTTGAAAGAATGTACAACTGTTGAATAATAACACGGCTGCTTCTGAACTTGCTTATGAATGTAAAGAGACCATAGCGGCCACTAATTAATTTAGTGTATGATATATAAGAAGCCGGCGTACGCCTGTAATCGTACACTGGCTGAAGCAACCTTTGAATCACATTATTCATATTAAATTGAATTTGATTAATATCTACTCTAACAAAGATTTTCTTTGCAGCTTCTTCAATCACTTTCAAATTCTCTTTAATTGTTTTTAAGCTGTAGACTAGATCAATATCATTTATATAACTCAGAGATCACACTATTCTCATATTTCTATTTTTAAATAGATATACAGTGTATATTGCAAATAAAATGAGTGAGATTGAAGATTCTTACAGTACTTCTATTTTTATCTCAGTCTTATCTTATTTCATTTCATCAAAGAAAAGTTGTATAATTCTTTTAGATATAAAACAGTTAACTTATTTTATTAGAGAAAGTGACAGTTTTAACATCTTCAATGTCTGAATTAACTTTGACTTTGAAACATGATTAAATGCTTCTTTTATATTAATAAAAACTGCAGTTGAACCAGATCTTCATGCTTTGCTATTGAAATATTATGAATAACTGAGAGAACAGTATCAATTGCAGAACACTGTTTTCTATCTCTTATTTATTCACTGAATAAAAGAGAATTACTGATAGAGCTTATAAAAGATAGTTGAGTAGCTATTATCTTTTCTAAAACCTTTTCTAGACAGTTCAATAGAGATATTACTCTATATAACTTAAGAATTGAAGTTTTTCTATTAGGTTTTATAAGAATTACTTCAGTGACTTCTCTTCAGCATTCAGAATGATATTCATTTTTCAAGAGATTGAAAAAGAGCTCAAAATATTCATTCTTTAAGTAGAAGTATGTATTTTGAATAATCAAGTGATTAATTGAATCAGGCTCTACAGCAGTTTTAACTGAACTTGAGAAGATAGCTGACTCTAATTCATCTTGAGTAAGATCAGGTCATTTTCAGTCATTTTCATTAATATAGTTGAGAAGTGATATATTCTCTTCCTCTGAATCTGAATCTGATGAGTTTTGAAAGAGAGTTCTTATAAAAGCTTGATATTTTTTCTCAAAAGAGTTTGCTGTATATAATTCATTCTGAAACTCATATTCTAAGGTTGAAAGTTTTGCTACACTTCTTGTTTTAGTATAGTTAAAAGCTTTAAAAACTTTCTTTTCTTATACTTCTTTAAGAAATTTATTTCAGCAGTCTATTTTAGCTCTTTTAATATCTGAAAAATATTCATTTCTAACAGCTTTGAACTCTTTATTAGAAATTATATCATTCTTTCAATCTCTTATAGCAGTAGTCAATTGTTTTCTTTTAGATATAATATTCTTATTTTATCAAGATTTTGAATACTCAGAAGACTTTCTCTTTAAAATATTATCTTTAATACTTGCTAGAATAATAGATATAATGAGCTTCACTTCATTCTCAAGTATTTTATTTGAGATATCATGATCAGGATTTCAATATAACTCACTCTATCTTTCAGATTTTAACAGTTTTATGCTTTCTTCAACTGCCTTTTAGTCAGCTTTTTCAAAGTTAAACTGATTAGAGAGAAGAGGATTTTCACTCATTTATTTCTCACTCAGTTTAATATTAAATTGAATAATCTCATGATCTGATTCTGATGTCTCATTTGAATTAATAAATCAGTTTATAAGTCTTTTTTTCATTAGATTTTATGATATAAAGATTAGATCTATAATAGGTTTCTATTTCATATCTTTTCTAAAGAATGTTTGTTGATCAGACTTGTTACCTAAATCTATTAAATGCTCAAAGATTCATTCAATTAGATTATCAGCTCTTACTGCTCTTTTACATTCTGAATTTCATCAGTGATGATATGCATTGAAATCTCCTGCAATTATAGAGTTTCTTGATAAAGTTATGTTCAGAAACTCTCTATTAATTATTCAGATGTTATTATTTTTCTTCAATGACTTTTCATTATAGATATTTATAAGCTGTATAGTATCAAACTCATTCTCTTTATCTATAATATCATTCATCGGAATATCAGAGTCAGACATGATATTAAATCTTAGATTAAATTAATATCTTGATCTCTTTCTTTCATAGATCACTACTCTTGACTTTATCTCAGACTTTTGAAATATAAAGTAGTAGTAGCTTGAATGAGAAATGATATATTTTTACTCAGCATCAAAATTCAGCTTCTAAAGCAGTATAAAATCAACTTTTTATTCAAATGTAATTTGAAGATAAGAATAAATGCAATTTGAGTTTCTATTCACATTATTTTGAATAAATGTAATTTTTAAAGAGTTTTTAAACTTTTTTTATTGTTTTTATTCTATATTCATACTAAAAGAGAGTAGAGTAGAATCTAATCACTATTATCAGATAGTAAATTATAACTATTCTGAAAAGTAGAAATCTCAACTACTTACATTATATCTAGTTTATTATCAGAGTCATTTCTCAATTCTCTAATCTTAACAGAAGTTTAAGAATTCAAATTCTATTTACATTTAGCTGAAGAATTGAAGTTTAAAGATTTAGATAGTTAAGAGTTTCTTCTTTTTAAGCTTACAGTTGTGAGTTTACTGACTTGACTATTCTCTTCAGTTCTAGATTTGCTTTGAGCTTCATCTTTTCTTCAGTTCTTTTGAGTTCTTGAAGTAAATATACATTGTTTTGAGCTAGATGCATGTTTTTCTTTACAATTAGAGCATTTAAGCAGAGTATATTGACATATTTCATCTCTTTTTGAGCATGTTTCATATTTATGCTCACTAGTTTTATAATCTCTGATATAGAATGCATATTTTGAGTCTCTGAAACAGGAGATTGCAAAGTATTCATATCTCTGACAGTTTGAATACTATGTTTGAGCTTTGAGATTCATTCTTGAGTCTTTGTATTCATGAACTCTCATTTTCAAATCTGCTACTCTTACTTCAGAGATCTTTAACTGTTCAGATGTCTTTATATATACTAGAACAGAGACATTTCTTCTTCTTTATCTCAACTTAATTAAATTTAGTTATACAGACTCTTTTCTCAGTTGAATAGAGTTGTATTCTTTTAATTCATTTTTAAGAAGTAGTATTTCTTCTTCACAGTCAAAAATTTCAACTGAAATATTATAAAGAATAAATTTATCTCACTTTTTATCTCTCTTAGATAGAATTATTGTGTTTAATAAAGATTCTACTGCTTATTTTCAGAGATTCTTATTCTGAATAAGAAATTCTGCACTGAATTCAGACATTGTAGTCAGAATGATAGAGTTTTCAAAGAAGAATAACTCAATTGAAGCTATAACTGATTTTTGAACTTCAATATCAGTCATTAACTGAGAAAAGAACTACTGATTAATTTCATTTCTGATTCTGAAAATGAGATTTAAGTTTCACTTGTTTCTTTGTAAGATGTTCTGATTTGAGACTTTGAGAATAAGTCTTCTATTTCTGAAGATTTGAAAATTTTTCTTTTTTTCCATTTTTTTCTTCACTTTTCTATGAATAGAAGTATGAGCATTATTCTTCTCAGTTTTCTCAGAATTTTGAGCATGTTTTGAGATAGCAGATTTAGAGACAGCAGATTCAGCTGCTTGAGTATATGTTTTCTTCTGGTTCAAAGAAGAAGAAGAAGTAGAAAAAGAGAAAGAAGAGTAAAATAAGAAGTCAGTAATTATACTAGGAATTTTCAATGTTTTTTAAACTGTGTTTGAAATTCTAAGTTTGAACTTGATCATCTTCTGTAGTTGTCTAGCCTGAGTATGAAGAATTAACAGAACTTCTTCATTCATCTTACTCAGATACTGCTTTTCAAGAATCTTACTTACTTTCTCAAGTGTCTGTATTTCAAGAACTTGTTATTTCTCTATTTCTTCTTTCTGTCTTCTCTTCAGAATTTCAATCTCAGGAATAGCATTTGAGAAAGCATCTTTTTTCACATCAACTGAGTGTATTTTCAAACTCATTATTCTCACTCAATGAAAAGTTGATCAGACTGTTTCAATTGAGATATGTATTAAACTCTTTTGAAAAGTTGATCAGACTGTTTCAATTAAGAGATTTCTAAGTCTGTTTTCAATTGAAAAGTTGGTTAGACTGTTTCAAAAGAAGAATAAAAGACTTTTATGTATAAAACACCTGATTTTTTTCACACTAGTTCAGTAACTAGGTTAGATTTTTGAAGAGAATCTAATAAACTAAAATTGATTTTTAAGATAAATCAATAAAATCTTTACAATCTCTTTCTTGAGATACAGTGAGAAAAAGTATGATATCAATTGATAATAAATCAAATAATATAACAGTTTTTAAGAGAAAAACTGATAATAAATAAGTCAATTTTTTGAAGAGAAATTGATTAAAACTATTCAATTTTATTCTAAATCATTCAATTCTTCTCACACAACAAGTGTGCAAGTCAAATCAGTTAATAAAGAGTGTAAAAAAGAATTAAGTATTAATGAAAGCTCTTCAGTCACTGAAAAAGTAATTCTTACTTAAAAAAGAATATAAAATTATGATAGAAAACAGCTCTGTTTTTAATTCTTTGTAAGAATATTGTATAAAACTCAGAGAAAAACATCTTACTTTTTCAAGAGAAGTAAAAAACTATTTCTAAGATCTTTTTTTTTGCATTAACTGCTGCAGAAGAATAAGATAGAAACTGCTAAGATATGTACTACTGTATACTCTCTATCAAGACTTTCCCTCTTCAGAGTCTTGATATTATAGAGAATATAAGTCTGTTTCTATATAATAATATAAATATTATCAGTGGGATGTAGAGGAACTGATTATTTATATCTCAAAATAGAAGACTTTGTCAATGATTATATCAATATAGAGTTAATTCTCAAATTCAATAGAAATCTAGTGTTGCTGTTCTCAATCTCTTGCAGAATCTATTGAATATTGAGGTATTAAAACTAGATTTAATATATCTCACTGTGCAGGAATCAAAGGCTCAGTCAGACCTTGAGATATACTGAATTTATAGTTGTTGATATGCTGTTGACTTGTTCTGTTGACTTGTTGTCTGCTGATTATGTATTGAATACTGTTGCCAAGGTATCTTTTTCTATTGTTCTGCCGGGGATGGGCCAGATTGAGAGGGGTAGTACGAGGGTGAGACTTGGTGTTGATGTCTAGATACACTGAAGACAGACCGCGGAGATTGCACTTCAGAAGTGTCTGTTGATTATGTGCTTGATATTATCACTGAGGTATTTTTTTGTATTTTTCTGCCGGGGATGGGCCAGATTGAGAAGGGCGGTACGAGGGTGGGACTTGGCGTTGGTGTTTTGGAACATCAAAGATGGACAGGATTTTCGCGGAGGTCGCTCCTCAGATATCTCCACAACTACAGATCGGGGATCTTCCAAAATTGAGAAGATTGGCGCATATGGCTAGGTCTCTTCACCTTACAATTTGTATGGCAATTTGGCCCGGGGTTGTGGTGTGGTAGGGGAGAATAGGGGATAATCCCACCGATTGAGATGCTTGCTGCTGAGGTTTGAATTCTCAATGAGACACATCATTGCTTCTTTACAATTTTCAATGCCTTATCATGACCTAAGCCTGCAGCTTTGAGTTCGTGCAATGTATTAATTAGAATGCTGAGATTAGAAGTAGATGTTAATTAATAAGCAGAAGTTGAGTCTCTAGAGCTGTATACATCTGTGTTAAATGCAAGCTACTCTGAGGCTTTTCTGACCATTTCTTACATTGTAGTGATGGCTTTTCATATATGAGAATCAAAGCTGAATATGATATTTCTAATTGCTGTTTGAGGTGGTGATTGAAATGAATTGAGATTTGATTCTGGTGATTTGTAATGTGTATCATTCTCAATATTAATGTCATCTTCACATACTTCAGCTGAGTTGTTTAATTGAGAATGAGAATAAGATCTCATTCTGAGATACGGCTCTTCTTCAGTGACTTTATCTGGTGGCATTTAAGCTGTTTCTTTAGATGCTTTTTAATGAAGATTTTGACTTGTTGTTTTGAAATATAACAAAAGAATTGTAATACTTTTCATCTCTGCAATTGAGCTGAAAGTGAGAATAATATATTAAGAGCTATACACCTAATTAATAGACAACTTGCTTGTAAAACATGAAAGTTATTTGACTAAGAGTAATATAATCTGTTGAGTGTAGAACCTACTTACATTAAGATGTAGAGCATGCTAGCTAGCTATCTAGTAGATGAGTGAGCGGATCTATAGTCACGTGACCTGCCGTAGGCCGGCGGCTCAGTAGGCATGTCAACATTTTATACATTTCTTAATATAAGTTTTACTAGAACTGAGTATTAAAAAGTTCTGAAAATAAATTATGTCTGTCAGAAATAATGTGAAAAATACTTAGATTTAATTTAAGAATAGTGAAATAAAAGTAACTTCTCAGAATAAATAGTGAAAGATAATTATTCTTTAAAAATATAGCGGGTTATATCTGATTGATAGACTATTTCATTACACTTTATAGATTTCTACTGAAAGCTTTAATTCTTAGTTGCTGATTCTCAGCTGCAGAACTTATAAAGTTTCTATTCTTTCACTCTGAGCTTCACTTCATATGTGTATATATATTCACTCATTTTTATTCTTTCACCTTAAAGCTTTATCTTGTACATGTATAAATATCTGCTCTAATTATCAATTCTTATACTCTCTCTTTTATTTTTCTTTTCTAACATTTTCCACTTTTATATTATAAGATCTATAAATATCATATCAATCTATTCAGTGTAGGTCTCTTACACTTGAAAAACATTCATTATCTTCTTATTAAAAACAATTATTCATTGAGAAGATATTCAAACATATAACAACATGTAAGAAATAAGAGAAATAAACAATCAGTTAAGTAAACACTGAGTCTCAATTAGTTAAGCAGATACTGAGTTTCTAAATAGAAGCTTGCTCATCAGTTACTCTGACCTTATAACAAGATCTTATAAGAGAATATCAGTGAAAGATCTGAGAGTTCTGATATCTTAGATGTATGAGATATTCACATGATTACACTTCTTCTGATTTTACAGATATTATATATTCAATGAATGATATAGCTATATTAACTGATAATATAAGAGAAATCTCAAATACAAGTATAGACACAGTGCTACAGTGACTCTGAGTAATGTTGAAATTACAACAGTAATAAATAACTGATACGCATGCAACTCAATAACATCAATATAAGAAAATTCAATAATTATTTCAATAAGAAACCTCTGCACAGACAATTTCAACACTGACTGAATCAGATATGAACTTAATATAAGTACTGAAGAAATATTTAAACACTTCTACATATTTCAATACTTCTAATCTCACTCTCTATTTATTATAAAGATTGAAAATACTTATAAAACTAAGTATAGATGAAGATGTCATCAGTCTGTTAACTAATCAAGATTGAAATATCAACAGTCAATTGAAAGATCGCGTGAAACAGAAGTTTCATTCATGAATGAAAGCATGTGAATCAGTATTACATATATCTGATAATATTATCAGATATCTTAATATTCTGTGCAGAGATACTGCTATATAGTAGAAAGTATTAGATTGATTACAGAGTGTTTAACAGAGAAATACTTCTCTCACTATATTCATCCCTGACTTCAATATCAAGATTCTAGAAGCAGATGATTAATCTTGAGAGAATCAAATGAAGATTAGCATGCTTAAGAAGACACTAACTGTCAAACTTCTACAGATTCTTATAAATATAGATAAAGATCAGACTTATAAAGACTTCTGCATACAACTTCAGACATTGAATAATCATCTTATCAAGCTCAAGAGTATACAGAACAGCAGTAGAAGACATTATATCTCAGTCACTTATACACCTGCATTAAGAAATAATAATAATAATACAGATATTATGAATGAAGTAGACTCAAATGTCTATACATAAACAAGAGTCTTCATTACCTGAACAAGTTTCTGAGTCTCTGAGATCACTTCTGAAGAAGTCATTAATCAATATTAACAAGAAATGTGCATTAACTGTAATCAATCAGAATATATCACTTGCAACTATCAATCAGTCTATGTGCCTTCTCATTTAAAAGAAAGATCAAGATCAGCAGTTCACATCAATTATATTGCATTGAAGAAAGATTCAGAAGATATCTATGAGAACATCTCAGTGAAACAGAGAAAAGATTAGCTTCTGTTCAAATTCGCAAGCAGAAGCTTGAAGAGGTCAGATAATAACAATTTAAAGAGAAAATAGCAATGAATACAATTCTTGTATCTACTGTGATGAATAACATGTATAATATAAAAGCTATAGTAGATAGCAGTCTATGTTACTATGTAATGATTAAATCTTCAGTTATAAGACATTATAACCTTCAGTGTATTCTCTTATCAAAACCCTGACTTTACACAGAATTTGATGATGTAAAAGACATTCATATCTGTTATATAATGAAACTAAACATAGATATCAGAGAATATTAATATGAAGATACTTATATATATAAAGTTGATAATCTTGACTATAATCTTATACTAGAACTTGCCTGACTATCTGAACAAGACATCTTATTAAACACTTAAAACAGAAGCTTAATATTCTCTAACAATGATAGAATTCACAAAGATGATATTTACAAGACTATGAACCTAGTACAGATCTCTGTCAATACTTATAAAATACTCTGAAAAAGAAGTTGCTGACAAGATCACTGATAGTAAAATTATGTAACAATCTACTTCATCAGTCTAACTGATATTAAAAAAGCTTTAGAAAAGTTATCTTATGTTATAATAACAGATTCTCATACAAAACTCTCTTAACAATATCATGAATATCTAGATATCTTTTAACAAGATAATAATGTTATAAATCTACTCTTCTTACAAGGTTTAGAAGTGAATCACAGTTAGACTGACCGGCAGAATCATGAATTTCACATTTAGTTCTATTTGATCTGATCTCATACATTTCTTGACGTGAGTCTCATCAGAATCAAGCCTCAAAAAAATCTGAAAATGAATCATTTCTGAGAGAAATGATGTGAAAAATGACTAGATTTAATTCAAGAACAGTGAAATGAGAGTAATTTCTCAGAATAAACTGTGAAAGATAATCATTCTTTCAAAATCAGAATGAGACTGAGACTGAAGATTAAAATCAGTCTCATTCAGTTCATTCAGTGATTGCTTATATAATCAGAATTTGGTAATAATTATTGATAACACTCATGAAGCAACTAAATACATTCTTATGTAAGTTTATTCTTCACTTTCTTATAAAAACTACACTTCTCTGATATACTGTGATCAGAGATATTAAACTGTCTGATAATTCTATGTTTTATAATCATGAGTTTCTTGATTATTTCTTCTTATAATTGTCTCTGATAATAGTGATAAATATCTTAACTTGAGTTGAACTTTCACTTCATTCTCATCTCTGTCAATAAAATTATCAGAATATCATATATTATCAGTGCAACAGTTGAATATATACTCTCAACAATTTTTCATAACTCTAGAATTGATTTAACATGTAAATTCATCAGATTATCTTGAAGATAGTGATTAAATTCAGTTTTATAAGTATATAGTTTTGCCTGATTTTCAGTTGTAATCAATGTATATAAGTTCTGTTTCAAAGTTAGTATTATAGTTTTATGTAATATGAAGTGTTATTAAAAATCATTACTTACTAGAGAATTGTATTTCACTATCTTCACATCTTAAATATCTGCTTATTCAAATCTCTGATAGTTGATATTGTAGTAGTCTCAGACTAATTTAATATATAAGTCTCATTTCTTCTCTGTTCAATCTTGAGAAGTGTAAATATTAACTTAACAGAAGAAATCTAGTAGAGCTGCTATAGTATAGTACTCTGTAAAAGATTGTTCAGTTTTACTGTAGTAATATATCAGTTTATTTCTTACAGTAATAATAGTCTGCACTACAGTATTATCTCAGACTGAATTTCTTTTTGAGTGATTTAACTACTTCTTAAGATGAGTAAATAAACTGTTATATACTCATCAGACTGACTGCAGTATTGATGAATAAGTGATTGAAACTGTCTTTATTATCTTATAAAACTGAAACAGTAAATCAATTACATATTTCAACTTAAAGTCACTTTATATCAGAAAGTTTTAATATCTGAATTTTTTTCTGATCAGAGTGTTGCACTCAATAATCAATTATCTGATATAATTGAAGAGTCTGAACAGCTATCTTATATATTAAACTTCACTATATTTTAACATTCTGTATCATATTCAGTGATGTGACTGATTTATTTATTTATTAAATATTATGAAATTGTTATTATTGTTTAGAGAAGATATAAATTGCATTAGCAATATTTTGAATCTGTGATATTTAAATTATTAGTTAATCTATTTAAAATTAACAGTAGTATTATTAAAAAGCATTATTAAAAAGTAATATTAAAAAGTGTTATTAAAAAATATTATCTTTTACAAAGTGAATATAAAAGTTACTTGAGTAATCACTTTCATCTCATTCTCATCTCAAGAATCAGTTATCTCATTATTCTTTATCTCAATGTTAAGATTCTTTATCAGTGTTTATATTATAAGTTGAATCACATAAGCAATGCAGAGAATATAATCTTATTTATTATTTCAGAAATACAAAGTCAATTTTTACTTTACGCTCTTTATTATAGTATAGTTATTCACAGCATTATCAGTTATAATTATAAGAAGACTGAGACTAATATCTCAATAGTCATTTTTAATCACAGTCATTAATATCTCTGTCATATAATTCTCAGTATGACTACTGATTAATAATTCAAATTTAATTAATATCTCTTAATAAGTTCAGTTCTTATCAATGTAATAACATGTAACTTCTATAAATGTAAGATTATTTATACTAGTTTATACATTCACTGTGAGAGACACTATTTGATGATTCTTCAACTCTGATTCTAGATATTATATATTAACTTTATAGTATATCTTGAGATTGAACTGAAGACAGAATTTATATGAAATATAAAGATTTGAATTAAGTATTTAAAGAAGTGTTCAGAATTCAGAGTTTTCAATTAATTAAAGAGAAAGATTCAGAGATATACACATGTAAAGTAATTATTCATAGAAGTTATCAGATAAGAGTTATGAATAGACTGGTCACTGAAATCATGAATTTCATGTTTGGTCTCATTTGATCTGATCTCATACATTTCTTGGCATGAATCCCGCTGGGACTGGCTATCAAAAAAACATGTAAAGTGACTATATATCAGATCTTAAAATGGAACCATGACTTGAAAAAAATGAGAAAGTGGTCTCATTGAGTCCCATTTAGTCCCATTCTTGACATAAAGTTACTATTTTTAGACATTTTAAGGTTTTTTTTAGACTATTTTTAATTTTTTAAACAGTAACACTTTTTGATAACACTCAAATGAGATTTAAAGTCATTTAAAGCAATAAAAATAATTTAAATTGAGAAGTGGAAATCATGGTCTTATTTGGAAAATGTGACAAGAGTAGACAGTAAGTCTCACTGAGACAGTATGAGACTACTATCTAATGTTAAAACCATGTAATGAGATCAGTCGAATTGGTAATGAGACTATCAAAAAATCTGGTCCTGGTTCCAGACACGGTCACACGGTCAGTCTAGTTATGAAATCAGAGTACTGATATATGATTATTTTCATATAATTTTCTTCAAATTAGAAAGTTAGTATTATTAAAAATTGTTATCTGATAGAGTAACTTATCAGCTCAGTAGTAATTTTCTGATTATTTTTCTTTTATTATCTGTTTTCTGATAACTTCAGATGTCAGAAAATTTCTTCAGAGCTATAATCAGTTCATAATAAATATTTCTGAATAAAGTTACAGTGATTGTAGTAGAGAGATAACTCTTCAGTAATCTCTAATATAATCTATTAATAATTATTTCATAGTTCATCTCAATATTTGTGTTGAGTTTTTCATAAATTTCATGACTTGAAATCAGATGTGAAGAATGAAGTGATTATTTATTATAATTGAAAGAGAGCATTCTATATTGAATTGTAAATAATATAGACTTTGTAATTTATAGTAATTTCTTAAAGAGTTTATAAATCTTCAATAGAATTAAAAAAAGTGAAAGAAGTGAATTCAGAAGATATGATAATAATTTAAGAAAGATAATAATTTATTTTTAATAACTGATCACTGATATGTGTAAGAAGAATTAATATAAGAGAAAATAATCTTATTTCTTAGCTTAGTTATAATTTTAGTACTAACTCAGATTGAATATTATCAATGTATAGAAGTAAATAAATAATCTTGATTAATCTCTATTATATTTCTTGAAATATATTAATATTATGAAAGAGAGTGTTATTAAATTATATTATCAGATGATATTATTAAAAATATATTAATATTATGAATATCAATATTGAAAAAATATTGATACTTATATATTATAGTGACTTGTGAATCATGATAGTTAAATATATATATATATATATATTATTCCTGACTTGATTACAACTTGTACAATAATTTTTGAAAACTCAAAATCAATTTTAATTATTAATAATTATGAACTTATAACTAACTAATATAAAAAGAAAAAAACTTTTTCTACTTCTTCTCTTTCTTATTCTTCTTATTATTCTTTATAATTTACTTCTCATTCTTCTTCTTCTTCTTCTTCTTCTTATCTGAGATGATAATCATCTTAAAATCTCTCTCTACTGTCTTCTCAGAGAAGAGTTTCTGCTGCTTCTTTTCAGTCAGGTTAATCTGTGTCTTAAAATTCTGCATTTTCTGATCTACTGTCTCAGGTTTCATCTCACCAGTAAGCAGATTGACATGCTTAGAGAGTAGAGCTATCTTCTCAATATTCTGAATTATGAAGTGTATTGAGATCTGAATAAGACCTTAATTCTCTTCTTCTCTATCAGCTTCTGCTAATCAATTAGAGAACAGAAGTATTATCAAAAATTATTATCTCTTAATAAATAAAAAACTTATCAGTTTTGACTTCTTTATCTTCTACTTTAATACTCTCTCAATCTTCTTCTACTACTGCTTATTTATAGTAACACTCTTCTTCTCTCTTTCTCTTTTCATCTTGAACTTAAATTATTCTCAGAACTTCTTCTGATTTCATCACTACTATATAAGACTCTTTACTGTCTTCTTCTTTAATCTCTTACAGACAGTGTCATCTGTATTATTTCTATACTTAGTTCAGTCTAAATCTATCAGAAGTATTACTTAAAATTGTTATTATTCTACTCTCTTATAAAGTCTCTTCAAGATATTATAATATGTCTTACAATCTGTCTCTTCTTACTTGAATGTCTTCTTCTTCTCTCTCTTTAATCTGTGACAGTACTCACGCGCCTTGATGATCTGCGGAACCGCAGAATATTTAAAGAGAGATGATATAATTAATTTCAGTGAGTGTTGAAGAGAGATGAAGATAGAAGAGACAGTCGGAAATAATATAATAATAATAATAATGATAATAATGATGATAATAATAATGATAATAACAATAATGATAGTAATAATAATGATAGTGATGATAATGATGATAATAATCATAGTAATGATGATGATGATAATGATAATGATGAAAGAGAGAGTGTATTGAAATATATTACTGACTTATCAAATATATAGAGATAAAGAAAATATTAACAGCTTTTAAAGATATACAGAAACAGCTACAGTGTTGCATAGTAATATCATCTTCATTCAATACATACAGTGTTGATATTCTTTGTATACAGTTATCATATAATCTATATCAGAGATACATGCAGAAAACAGATCTTTATTACTAGAGAGAATGATTGCAGTGATTCTCTGTTTTCATATTATAAAGATAAGTTATTCTCATTTCTTTCTTCTCTCTTTTCTCTTCTTCTTCAACTCATCACTAAGTTCAAGCTGATATGAAAACTATTAAAATACTCTTAGAAACTCTTAAATTGAAGAGTATAGACTAATCAAATTTTAAATGCAGAAGAATTAAATTATATTCAATATTACTAATTATTCATCTTCTCTTAATAAAATTATAGTCATATCTTTTCTTCTCTCTTTCAAATGAAATATGACCTGTGAAAAGTGAGTACTATATCAGGCTATAATAATTAACACAGTCTCAGTATGTAGAACTGCATATACATAGTGTGTACTGAACAGAGAGACTATATAAGTTATAAACTAATGTCAGTATCTCAGAGAGAGCTGTGCAGTATAAGAAAGTTACAATTATCAGTTATATATGCAGACAGTGAATTATTACAGTAAGTATATATGCATTGCATGAAAGTAATACTTTTTAATAATACTCAGTCTCTGATATCATGAAAATAGAGTCTCTCTGTACTTAGTTCAGTCTAAATCTATTAGAAGTGTTACTTAAAATTGTTATCATTCAGCTTTCTTACAGAGTCTCTTCAAGATATTATAATATATCTTATGATCTGTCTCTTCTTACTTAAATGTCTTCTTCTTCTCTCTCTTCAGTCTGTGACAGCACTCACACGCCTTGATGATTCACAGAACTGCGGAATATTTGAAGAGAAATGACATGATTGATTTTAATAAGTGTTGAAGAAGAGTGAAGACAGAAGAGACAGTCAGAAATAATATAATAATAGTGATAATAATAATAATAATGATAGTAATGATGATAATAATAATAATAATAATAATAATGATGATGATAGTGATGATGATGATAATAATGATGATAATGATAGTGATGATGATGACAATGATAATGAAAGAGAGAGTGTATTGAAATATATTACTGACTTATCAAATATAAAGAGATAAAGAAAATATTAACAGCTTTCAGAGATATACAGAAACAGCTACAGTATTGTATAGTAACATCATCTTTATTCAATATATACAGTGTTGATATTCTTTGTATACAGTTATCATATAATCTATATCAGAGATACATGTAGAAAACAGATCTTTATTACTAGAGAGAATAATTACAGTGATTCTCTGTTTTCATATTATAAAGATAAGTTATTCTTATTTCTTTCTTCTCTGTTTTCTCTTCTTCTTCAATTCATCACTAAGTTCAAGCTGATATGAAAACTATTAAAACACTCTTAAAAACCCTCAAATTGAAGTGTATAGACTAATTAAATTTTAAATACAGAAGAATCAAATTATATTCAATATTACTAATTATTTATTCTTTTTTAATAAAATCATAGTTATATCTTTCTCTCTCTCTCTCAAATAAAATATGATCTGTGAAAAGCAAGTATCATATCAGATTATAATAATTAATACAGTCTCAGCATGCAGAGCTGTATACACACAGTGTGTACTGAACTGAAAGACTGTATAAGTTGTAAACCAGTGCCAGCATCTCAGAGAGAGTCATGCAGTGTGAGAAAGCTGCAATTCTCAGTCATATATACAGAGAGTGAATTGTTGCAGTAAGTGTATATATATTATATAAAAGTAATACTTTTTAATAACACTCAGTCTCTGATATTATGAAAATAGAGTCTCTCTGTGAGATCTGTTTTTATCAGAAGTTAGAAAATCTTATATTCTTCAAGACTATCTTCACACATCTTGTTCATGAAATTGATGAGAAGAATCATCAATTTCAGTATTCTATTCTTAATATTATACAAGTGACAGCAGAGTTCACTCTGATCACACTTTTTAAGTGTATATTTTCTAAATATTCACATTTATACAGATATATACTGATTATTTATTAGATAATATTAAGATAATAATTTATCACAGCTGTGTTACTCTCACTGTGAGAGATATACAGTTGATAATAAATATTATAAAGACTTTAAAAAGTGAGTATTTTGAGAATGCTGCAGCTCTGCAATCTTGATTTTTTTTATTTTTATTTTTTTTTTTTCTTTCTCTTTTTTTTTATACTGATTTTTTCTTGTTTTTCTTTGATTTTTTATTTTTTGTTTTTTTTTTATATTTTATATTTTTTATATAATGAAAATTATATAAATTATAATCTATATTTAGAAAAGTAATAATATTTAGTAACACTCTCTATTGAATTTTCAATAAATAAGCACTATGTTATAATATTATATAAGTGAGAAGTGATTTCATAATTTCATTTAATATCATTCTCAATAATAAGATCAGAATGAAAATGTGACTAAGAATTCAAATATATTCTTTATTCAGAACTAGATTTTTATTTAAAAAGTGAATCTAAAATCTTTAATATTTGAAATAACATGATTTGAGATTAATGTGATGAATATAAATTATGATCAGAAGTAATGCTTTTAGATAATATAACAACTGTAAAGTTTGATTCTGATCTCAGACACGGTCACACGGTCAGTCTAATCACAGTATTAAGTTGAATAAGAAGAATGATAAGAACTCTGAATCATTATAAGATCTTCTTTATAATATATCTTAAGATGAACTTCTTCTTCTCTGAAAGACACTCAATGATCTGTTGAATAAAGAATTTATATATATTAGTAACTTCTCTGCTGCAGCTCTCATTCTCTTTGCAAAGAAATTCGATGAAGAACTTCAATTCTGTGTGAACTATCAAGAACTGAATAGATTAATAAAGAAAGACTATTATTCTTTATCTCTTATTAATGAAATTCTAGCTTGTATTGAATAAGCTCAATAATTTATAAAGTTAGATATCATCATCACATTTCATAAGATCTGTATTACTGAAGAAGGTAAGTGACTTACAGTATTCTGAACATAATATAATCTCTTTGAATGAATAGTCACATCTTTTGAACTGGCTAATGTTTCTCAGAATATTTCAGAAGTATATCAACTGAGCACTTTAAGATTTTCTTAATGAATTTATATCTGTATATCTCAATGACATTCTCATCTTCACTGATAAGTTCAGAAAAGAATATCAAGAACACATGCAAAGAGTATTATAATAACTACAAGAAGCAGAACTATCAATAGACATAGACAAGTATGATTTTAATGTTAAAAGTATAAAATATCTCGGCTTTATTATAGAAGCTGATAAGAAGATTTAAATGAATTCTGAGAAGATCTCTGTTATTCTTGAATAAGAGATTCTACACACTGTGAAAGATGTATAAAGCTTTATTAGATTCACTAACTTCTATCAGTGATTTATATAAAACTTCTCAGATATTATGAGATCACTTACAGAACTCACTAAGAAGAACTCAGTATTTCAATGATCAGCAGACATCAATGCTGTATTTATATAGATGAAGAAGATATTCATTAATATCTCTCTATTAATGATATTTAACTCTGACTGTGAAATAGTTGTTAAAGCTAGACTGACCATGTAACCATATCTGAGACCAGGATCAAACTTTACAGTTATCACATTGTTTAAAAGCATTACTTCTGATTATAATTTGTGTTCATTATATTGATTTCAAATCATGTTATTTCAAATATTAAAGATCTCAGATTCACTTTTCAAATAAAAATCTAGTCTCAGATAAAGAATATATTTGAATTCTTAGTTATATTTTTATTCTGATCTCATTATTAAGAATAATACTAAATGAGATCATGAAATCATTTCTCACTTATATAATATTATAACATAGTGCTCATTTGTTGAAAATTCAACAGAGAGTGTTATTAAATATTATTACTTTTCTCAACACAGATTATAATTCATATAATTTTAATTATGAAAAAAATATAAAATACAAAAAAAAACAAAAAATAAAAAACAAAACAAAAACAAGAAAAAATCACAATAAAAAAAGAAAAAAAAAAGAGAAAGAAAAAAAAAATAAAAGAAAAATAAAAAAATAAAAAATAAAAATAAAAAAAATCAAGATTACAGAGTCATAGCATTCTTAAAATACTCACTTCTCAGAGTCATTATAATATTCATCATTAATTATATATCTCTCATAGTAAGAAGTAATACAGCTGTGATAAGTTATTATCTTAATATATCTAATAAATAATCAGTATATATCTGTATAAATGTGAATAATTAGAAAATATACACTTAAAAAGTATACTCAGAGTGGACTCTGCTGCTACTTAAATAACATTAAGAATAGAATACTGAAATCAATGATTTCTCTCATTGATTTCACAGACAAGGCATATGAAGATGATCTTAAAGAATATAAGATTTCTCAACTTCTGATAAAAATAAATCTCACAGAGAGACTCTATTTTCATGATATCAGAGACTGAGTATTATTAAAAAGCATTACTTTCATGCAATATATATATACTTACTGCAGTGATTCATTCTCTACCAACATGATTAAGAGTTACAGCTTTTTCACATCACACAGCTTTCTCTGAGATGCTGCTGTCAGTTTATAATTCATGCAGTCTTTCAGTTCAGTATACACTGTATATATACAGCCCTGCATGCTGAGGCCATGTTAATCATTATAGTCTGATATGATACTTGCTTTTCACAGGCTATATTTTATTTGAGAGGGAAGAAAAAGATGCAACTGTTGTTTTATTAAGAGAAGAATGAATAATTAGTATTATTGAATATAATTTGATTTATCTGCATTTAAAATTTGATTAGTCTATACTCTTTAATTTAAGAGTTTCTAAGAGTATTTTAATAGTTTTTATACCAGCTTGAACTTAGTGATGAGTTGAAGAAGAAGAGAAAAGAGAGAAGAAAGAAATGAGAATAACTTATCTTTATAATATAAAAATAGAGAATTGCTGTAATCATTCTCTCTAGTAACAAAGATCTCTTTTCTGCATGTATCTCTGATATAGATTATATGATAAATGCATACAAAGAATATCAATAGTGTATGCATTGAATAAAGATAATATTGCTATATAACACTGTAGCTGTTTCTGTACATCTCTGAAAGCTGTTAATAGTTTCTTTATCTCTTTATGTTTGATAAGTTAATAATATATTCTGATGCACTTCTTCTTTCATCATCATCATTATTATCATTATTATTATTATTATCATTATTATCATCATTATCATCATTATCATTATCATTATTATTATTATTATATCATTACCTGTCTTCATCTATCTCTTAACACTCATTAAAATCAATTATGTTATTCCTCTTTAAATATTCTGCAGTTCTGCAGATCATCAAGGCATGTGAGTACTATCACAGATTAAAGAAAGAGAAGAAGAAGATGTTTAAGCACAGAGAGACAGATCATAAGATATATTATAATACCTTGAAGAGACTCTGTAAGAAAGCAGAGTAATAACAATTTTAAGTAATACTTCTGATAGATTTAGACTGAACTAAGTATAGAAATAATGCAGATAACACTATCTATAAGAGATTGAAAAAGAAGATAGTGAAGAGTCTTATACAGCAGTGATAAGATCAGAAGAAGTTTTAAGAATAATTTAAAACTAAGATGAAGAGAGAGAGAGAGAAGAAGAGTGTTACTATAAATAAGTGATAATAGAAGAAGATTAAGAAGATATTAAAGTGAGAGATAAAGAAGTCAAAACTGATAAGTTTTTTATTAAGAGATAACAATTTTTAATAACACTTCAGTTCTCTAATTGATTAGCAGAAGCTGACAGAGAAGAAGGAAATTGAGGCCTTGTTCAGGTCTCAAATGCACTTTATAATTCAGAATATTGAGAAGACAGGTCTGCTCTCTGAGCATACTAATCTGCTTATCACTGAGATGAAATCTGAGACAGTAGACCAGGAAATGCAGGATTTTGAAATGCAGATTGACCTGGCTGAGAGAGAGCAGTAAGAACTCTTCTTCTGAGAAGACAGCAGAGAGAGATTTT